>NW_024082148.1:13995-60741 GCF_003009895.1 Hyaena hyaena | reverse complement strand
GTTCCTTATAGATTCTGGATATTAACCCTTTATCTGATATGTCATTTGCAACTATCTTTTCCTATTCCGTTGGTTGCCTATTAGTTTTCTGGGTTGTTTCCTTGGCTGTGCAGAAGCTTTTAATCTTGATGAGGTCCCAATCGTTTATTTTTGCTCTTGATTCCCTTGCTTTTGGGGATGTGTCAAGTAAGAAGTTGCTGCGATAGAGGTCAAGGAGGTTGTTTCTTGCTTTCTCCCCTAGGGTGTTGATAGTTTCCTGTCTCACGTTCAGGTCCAAAGGAGTTTATTTCTTAAAAGTGGGGCGAAATCTTAAATTTTAAGGGAAAAGTTTACAAATTAGTGCAAGCATTTTTTTTTAATATTCAAACCTTGCTCTTCTATTTCTTCCTATTGTTTTCATTTCAGCAAAGTCTACACTAAACCTATGCCCTAATAACTGGCTGCAGAAAAAAGGGAAGTGCTATAATTTCTTAAAAACCTTTAAATCATGGACCGATAGCCAAACATCCTGTTTAATGATGAAATCAAATCTCTTGATGATCCAAGACATGGCTGAACTGGTAAGAGCTAATTTGCCAGGAACATTAGCCTTTCTAAAACTGAGAGAAACAAATAATTTTTTTTAAAAAAATGTGTTAATGTTTATTTTTGAAAGAGAGACAGAGACAGAGCGTGAGCAAGGGAGGGACAGAGAGAGAGGGAGACGCAGAATCAGAAAAGGTCTCCAGGCTCTGAGCTCTCAGCACAGTGCCAGACATGGGTCTCAAACTCACGATCTGTGACCTGAGCCGAATCTGTGACCTAAGCAGATGCTTAACTGACTAAGCCACCCAGGTGCCCCAAAATTAAATTTTATAATGCGTTATAAATGATATTTATTATATTTATTTATATATATGATTTATATTTATCATATTATAGATAATAAATATATTTTATATTTATTATAGATTACAAAGGAATTATAGTGCTGATAATCACACCCACTTATTAAATTCCTAGTAGATACCAGGCACTGGGGTAGGCATGCCACAAATTTTATAAAACTTAGTGCTAACAATAACTTTATGAAACAGGCAGTATTTTACATTCTCATAAGAAGAATCTGCTGAACTTGACAGGTTGATTAACAATACTATTTCACTTGTAAATGGCAAAGCTGGGATATCAATACTTTCACATTATTTTGTGGGGAGAAAGATACAAGCTCTTTGAACATTGTCAGTATCTGGCGATCTCCCTAGGGTCTTGGGTAGGAAAAATGGGCTCCACGGTTTTGTTCGTGTGTAGTTTTACCATAGGCACCCATTTTTGCCAAGACTGCCTGTGGGCAAAGCAATCTGTGGATAGCAGGTGCTCCTGTAAGCAGACCAAGTCCTTCATAGGTTTGCCTTCACATCCTCTTTCTGCTCCCTCGGCAGTTGGCTTTCACATCATCATGCCCATGAATTGCATTCAGCAGCACATGCCTGCACAGAATATATGTAAGAACCATGTGATTTTGAAATCTTCCTACATCAGTTTCCTTCCCTAAATATTTAGGAAACTTCTTCAGGCTTCTTAAGCCTTAACCCTTTCCTGAATAGGGAGATAAATATCAAAACTTTCTCAAGTCTGGACAAAAATCAGAAAAGCCTATTTTACCAGGTTTAACTTGGGTTTAACTCCGTTGCCTCTGGGTCTTCTTTCATAGGATTTCATACAGAGTAATATACCAGATGGAATTTACTTCTGGATTGGATTGAACATCACACACCCACAAAAGATATGGACCTTGCTGGATGGCACCCCCTTAACTCTACGGTTGTGAGTATTTGGCATTTGAGTCTCTCAGCAGCCGATCCTTGCTGGGCTGCCTGGCTGAAACTCCAGATTGTCAGATGGTTCCCATAGATCCAAGACTTTGATCTTTGTTAATGTTTGAGTGATTAAGAAATTTGTCTTAAAGAAAGAAAGCTAATTTGGGCTAATTTGCTTATTTGAGCTATCTTTAAATTTTTTTTTTAACATTTATTTATTTTTGAAAGATAGAGAAAGACAGAGCCTGAGCAGGTAGGGGCAGAGAAAAAGAGGGAGACACAGAATCTGAAGCAGGCTCCAGGCTCTGAGCTGTCAGCACAGAGCCTGATGCAGGGCTCGAACTCACAGACCGCGGGATTGTGACCTGAGCTGAAGTCAGATGCTTAACCGACTGAGCCACCCAGGGGCCCCTGAGTTGTCTTTTAGTTTACCCATAATGTTCGAGGTATAAATGGAAAATTGTAATTAACATAAAATTCTCTAAATTTCATATCTTTTGAAGTGTTTCTTAAAAGCTTACAAAACAATCCTTATTTTAAGTTGTAAGAAGACTTCAATTATTGTGAAATATTAAGGAATATGCTATGCATAATACAACAAATAGCCACTTGACTCTGTTCTAATACTGTCACCAATCAACAGTCTGTGTAGCTACTTTCTGCTTACATTCCATTCATTCAGCTTAACTCATTCTATTCATTCATTTCTGCTTAAATTCCATGGGGAGAGAGTGCTAAAATCTTTGGGAGGTAGGCGCTAATCCCCAAAACACAGACAGAAGCTTCTGGGGGTCCAGGGTAAAACTTGCTACGTTCACCATCAAGGTTTCAGGGATCATCAAAAGTTAATTTTGCTTCTTGAAAATTTGGAATTTTGTTGTGTCTCTCAAAGACATGCGAAGTGAAGGAGGTTTAGGAAGACTGTAGAGGGTCTGGAGTGGTAGAGCAGGACCCCAGACTGGCTGAGGGGCAGTAAAAAAGTGCTCTGAAACAGAAAGTCACCCTGCAAATGAGTACTTACCCAAAGACTATGATATTTCTTTTAGAATTTGTACTCCATCCCCACCCATAACATACTGTCTGTAAATCACACTAAAATAATTTTAAAGCTTGATCTTTATTTCTAATAGAAATCTATCACCATGTTTTTACAGTGATGCTCTGTCAACCCACTTGCAAACTGGCTCAGAATTATTAATTTGCCCATCTTATTTTTTAATTGAAGGTTTTTGTCTTATTTTTTATTTTTATTTTTTAATTTTTAAAAAAAATTTAAAAATGTTTGTTTATTTTTGAAGGAGAGAGAGAGACACCAAGCGTAAGTAGGGAAGGGGCAGAGAGAGAGGGGGACACAGAATCTGAAGCAGGATCCAGGCTCTGAGCTGTCAGCACAGAGCCCGATGTAGGGCTCGAACTCACAGACTGCAAGATCATGACCTGAGCCGAAGTCGGATGTTTAACCGACTGAGTCACCCAGGCACCCCTTGGTCTGATTTTTCAGATTCCTTATGGCTTATTTGTCAATGACAAGAAAGGTTGCCTTAAATATCATGGAAAAAAAGAATTTAGGAGAATTTTCCTTCTTTCATGTAAAGAGTAAAAAATTGGGGTATACCCATATTTACACAGATGAGCAGAAATTCTCTTGCTGAGGTGTTTGTGTGAGTTTAAAACATCTAAAAATGGGGAGGCCTTCTTCTCTGCTGCTCACCCTAACCTTCACTCCTTTCTCCCTTCTGTCTGGGGGTCACATTTAACATGAAAAGTATAGAGGCGCCAAAGAATATTTCTCTTTTTAGGATCCTCTGTAAAAACCAGGACACTTAATTATAGGCAAACAGTGAAGGAAGACTTTTGAGAGGTGTGATACTTGGGATTTGGGTCTGGAAAATGAAAAGGGTAACAGTTTAACTTTCTTCAGGAAGTCAGTTTATTACTTTCTGAAAAGCATGCATATTTTTAGATGTGTTGATATTTCTAAAGCTTAGAATGATACATATGAGATTTGTCTGTTATAAAGGGGATATCATTCCATTGTTGCAGATACTCAAGAAGTGGAATCTGGAGTCTTTCGAATAATAAAATGAATTTTTCTCCTAAAAGGACGGGATTGTCCTCTGTCTTAGTCCATTTAATACCACAGACTGAGTAGCTTACAAGCAACAGAAATTCATTTCTCACCGTTCTGAAAAATGGGATTTCAAGATCAAAATGTCAGCATGGTCATGTCTGGGTTAGGGCCCTCTTCTTGGTTCATAGCCACATCCCATCCACCACATGGTGGAAGGGACTAAGGATCTCTCTGTAGTCTCTTTTATGAGGAACTAATGAGAGTTCCACCTCATAACTGAAGCACCTTCTGAAGGTCCCACTTCCTAATACATCACTTTAATGGTTAGGATTCTAACATAGGAATTTTGAGGAGGCCCCAACATTCAGACCATGCAGGTAACAGCCTTCTAAAGATCTTAATTTTTTTGAATGATGGCACGGCATTGGGAAGCCAGTGTTTCTTACTCACATTTTTATTTTTATTTTAATTCCATGCAGCATTTCCATTGACAAATGGCCATTTTTGGCTAAGAAACTATTTGGAACAACTACCTTCAATAAAGGTGTCATTTTTTAATGGGTGCTCCTTGTCTGAAAATTCCAGAGTCTTAGATCTCCAGCTTGGAGAGCACGTGCCTCCTAAGTCAGGAAGTAAACATACAAAATGTCACGGTTATGGTTTTAGCAGAATGGGAACAGAATGTTGCTTTTTCATCTACAGATTTCAAGTCATGGGCCACATTGAAGAGGACACCTGTGCTGTGATAACAAAGAAGGGTGTGTTTTCCGAAAAGTGTTGCAATCAGAGTTACTGGATTTGTCAACATGTGATTTCTTCAGACAATGACTTCTAAACTGATTACAGTTTATCTTTCCCATAAAAAAATTTGCCAAGTCCTTTTTTATTTATGTAGTTTTGGAGAAGTACATTATTTTTACAACAAATATTGTGGTGGTGATGAGGAGGAGGAGGAGGATGGTGTAGATTTGTGTCACTATAACTCTGAGCAATCAGCCTTAGCTCATTCCTTATCACCTTGTCACTGGTGCTGTAATTCCACAGTCATCCCTCATTCATCATAGTGGCTCTTTAAATTTTTTTTAATGTTTATTTATTTTTTAGAGAGAGAGAGAAAGTGAAGGAGGGTGAGAGAGAGAGGGAGACAGAATCCAAAGACAGGCTCCAGGCTCTGAGCTGTCAGCACAGAGTGGAGCTCAAACTCATTGACCTCGAGATCATTACCTGAGCCGAAGTCGGACACTTAACCGACTGAGCCACCCTGGCGTCCCATAGAGGCTCTTCTAGACAGAAGTCTTTGTGTTTTCATCTCCTCAACAATTCTCTCCCTACAGCTCTCATTCACCATTAGCAAGGGAGATACTTTTTTTTTTTTTTTTTTTTTTTTTTAAAGAGAAGCCATCAGATGATATATTTAGGAACTTTCCACCACTGAGTCTACACTATTGTCTGCATCTTACTGATTTCTCTTTTTTCTCCTCCTATTTCCAAAAAAAGGGTATTCCTCTGTCTGTCTAAATCAAATTTCAAAGTCTATGGTTGGGGTTGCATCTCTTTTCATTTTTTCAAAGAGATTCCTTCCTTCATCACCTCCACTCCTACCTTCTCTCTTCTTATGCCTCCTTTTCTTTTGGCGATGGAAATGCAAGAACACAAGAAAATTTTCCCTGAACCACTTGTGGCTTCCAGTTTCCACCTAGTTTCTCCCACCTGTTTTAAGTCAAACTTCCTAGAAATTGTTTATACTTGCTCTTTCCTCTTTTCACCTCCCACTCCAGGTTCTTCTAAAATCTGGTTTCTGTTTTTCCTACTATTTCTCGAAAGTGTTCTCATCACGTCATGAATGCCTTCCTTCTGGCTAAACACAATGAGGACTTTGTAGCTTTCCTCTTTACTTTCAGCGGTGTTGCTCATTACTGACCTATCCTTTCTTCTAGAAATATCCTCTGACCTTGGCATCTATGACACAATGCTCTCTTGAACCGCAATCCACCCTCCTTGCCATTGCTCTTCAGTATTTTTCTGAATCATTTCTTCTCTCCTCAGATCTCTTAAATACTGACATTCCTTGGAGTTTTGCACGAATTGTCTATTGTACACAATTCTTGGCTAAACTCACCCACTCTGTAAGTTCAGTTGTCCTCAATTTATTGATGACTCCCAAGCCCAGATTTCTCACCCAGACCTTCTAACCCAGCGGATTGCCCACTGGACATCTCAAAGCCCCTCAGTCTTCCCGTGTTAAAAACTAAACTCATTAGTTTAGTAAATGGCAGCAATGTGCCCATTAGTCTAAGCCAGAGACGTTGGAGTCAACCATGACTTTGTTTTCTTTTTACCCTCGACATTCACTCATTTACATCCCATCAGTTTTACTACAGAATTATTTGTGAATCCATCTGCATATCTTCATACCACCCTACTGTCCTCACTTCCCGCAGCCGTCCTTTTGTCTGCTTTTAGCTTTGTCTGCCGAAGTCCATTCTCTATTCATGATCATAGCAATTGTCTGAACCTCCCATCAGATCACATTACTCATTATTTAATTTCCTTTAGGGACTTTGCATTGCTTAAACATTTAATTGTCTCTTACCAGAACCTGTATGTCCTGGCTCTGCTTCATTCCTCTCCCACTGCCGTCCTTGTAAATGATGCAGACACGCTAAACTGGGTTCACATTCTCAACTGTGTCAAGCTTTCTTTTGCTTCTAATATACTCATGTCTGCCTCAACTTACCATCCTTCCCTTTCTTACTTGCCTGCTTAACTCTTGCCTATTGTTCAGATGGCTACATAAACACCACTGGGTGGAAAATATTTCCGTAACCATTCTCTGCTCCAGACTAAATTATGTGCACCTGATGTATATTTTCATAGTTTCCTGTACTTATCTAATCCTAATATTTGATACAGTATTCTTAGACCATTATTTATTTATCTGTCTGTATTAATGTACTATAAGCTCTGGAAGGACAATAATCCTCATTATTGAAAGGGAGGGACAAGATGCTTGATGGATAATAAGGACTTGTGATGCTGGTGAGTGTTATTTGTAACATGTCTTATTGTTTCCCTAGAACAACTTTTCCTGGTTGCACAGAACTTCTCTTGGTCTAGATAATCACAATCTGCATGTAGACAAATAAACCATTCTGTTTTGTTTTGTTTTGTTTCAGAAAAGTTCAGTGTTAGGTCAACATGGGCTAATAAATGAAATTTTCCAGGTTTGTTCTTTGTTTTTGTTTTTGAACCAGAACCTACATTGAGACTTGGAACAGAGAGATGATTACATTAATGTTTGTTAATTAAATATAAATGCATCCATGGGAAACTTACTTTAAAGGCCTAGACTCACTAAGAATAAAACTGAAAGGTCATGCATGAATTTTTAAAAGAAAAAATATTTCAAATTGATATGCGTGAATAGAAGTATTACAGTTTACAGGGAATTAAGTATAAGAGCTTCAGCTCGTTTTAAAAATTAAACACAGAGAGCACAAATTTATGTTTATTGAGTATAATGAATGCCAACATATGTATTATTTTATTAACGTGAACATTTGAGAAATGTGGGGAAAAAATGAGAGGAGAGAAGTTACAGTTAAGGGGAAGGGAGAGAAAAATGATGGAAGATCAAAATTCTGTGGGCCTTTTTAAAAGAAGCCTTTTCAAAGCCAAGGGGCACCTGTGTCCCTAAGTCAGTTGTTTCTGACTTCGGCTTAGGTCAAGATCTCATGGTTTATGAGTTCTAGTCCCTTGGTAGCCCTGTGTTGGGCTCTATCTTGACAGCTCAGAACCTGGAGCCTATTTTGGATTCTGTGTCCCCCTCTTTCTCTGCCCCTCCCCCACTTGCACTTTGTCTTGCTCTCTCTCAAAAATAAATTTAAAAAATTAAAAAATTTCAAAGCCAAGTTATCAATGCTCTTTGAAACTCAGATTTTGATATAAACATTTAAGCACTAAAATAAATATTAAACATAAACAATTATTCTACTTGGATGTTTAAAAAACTCTTCTTTGAGGGGCAGTCTCAAAATAATATTTCTCATTAAGTTGTAAAGTTTGTGTTTGCACATGAGGAAATATTTTAACTGGCGAAATTTTGATACGAGAATTCTAACAACTACTGTGAATTTAATTAACCATGTCTAAAAATCCTAATAGAAATCAAAGCATGTCTTATTATTTCCATTATATAACTACATATATGTATATTTTAAGGGATTAAATCATCTGAACCATAACTAAAGTTATTTTTAGATTATACAGTTCTCCAAATTAATATTTTTAATTACATACTGACTCTAATTGTTGAGAAGGGAGTATATTAAATAATGTAAATTAGAAGATTCTCAGCGAAAAATCCTTTAGGAATAAATTCATAATTTGTGAAACCTCAAAAATTTTTATCCTTAAGCTTCAGACCTCTCTTGGAATGCATGTATGCTTATGTGTATGTATGCACGTGGGGAAAATTATTGCTTCAGTAGGTGAAGGCTTTGATGAGACCACTTTCAACTTCCCACTTATATTCCTATTCTAGTTGAGTGCTAAATCTGCATTGCCTCCTCCAGAAAGGAAGAAGGGCTGAGATTCCTTTGCTCTTGACATTTTATTACGTCATTTCCTGCTCCCATTGTCCCCAGCCCTTTCTTCCCTTCTTTGACAAATTTTATATCATATAACAATTTTTCAACTCATCTGGTGCCTTACCTCTACTAACCAAAAAGTACCTAACATTAGGGTGGCTTGAAGTCTGAAAATGAGAAAAACAGCTGTATCCCACCCCGCCCCCTCACAGCACGTTTTTCTCTGACATTGTGTTAACATGGTAAGATTCATCTCACTGCGTGCCCCCCCTTCTCTTTGCTGGGAAGCCAAGTCAGCAAGATGAACCTGTTGAAACAGACTTGGCTAAGGAACTCTCCATACTGCTTTTATTTCTTTACGCTTGAGGGCTCCCTTTTTCCATTATCATTATTTTCCCACTGAACTTTTTTTTAATTCCCAGAAACCAGTTTGATTATCCGCCTCCTCCCCTCCAAAAGACAAAACAACAACAACAACAACAACAACAGCAAACCCGGGATTATTTTAATAATTAAAATGCACATTGGATGACATGGCAACTCAAAGGCAGTAGGTCTGAGATACATGTGAGGTATGGCATTAGGCCAAATCAAATATAGAACTCACAAGAAGAAAAAGAGAAGCTATCAATAAACCCTTAACAGTAAGCTGTTCTTGAGTATTAAATTACTACTCTGGGAACGTATTCCCATAGAGACTGTAGAGCAACTGGATTACTACTCCCATTTCCAAGTAAGCATTTTTCAAGTCAAGTGAAGTATCATACATTCACTCTTACACAATGATAACACTTATATTCTTAAACATCTTTTTTTACCCCATTTATCCTCAATTGTTTTGAACACTCTGGCTTCTCAGCTAATCACTGTACAAATTACCATACTACTTTCATGCTTTTTAAATACTAAGTATGTATATAAAATATATATATATACTATAGGGGCACCTGAGTGGTCCAGTCAGTTAAGTGTCCCAACTTTGGCTCAGGTCACGATCTCAAGGTTAGTGGGTTTGAGCCCTGCATCTGGCTCTGTGATGACAGCTGGAAGCCTGGAGCCTGCTTCCTGCTTTGGATTCTATGTCTCACCCCTCTCTCTGCTCCTCCCCTGCTCATGCTCTTTCTCTCTCAAAAATAAACATTTTAAAAATTTTTATATACTATAAATATATATACACTAAAAATATATATTTAGTATGTGTATGTATAACATATACATATATACTGATACTTAAGTGCATATAGATAGTATGCTTAAAAGTATAACAAAAATTTTCATCAACTATCTTTCTAAAATCTCAGGGATATGCCTTCCAGGCATAATTATTCATTATTATCTTGCAAGAGAGATGTAAGAATACTTGGATTTCACTTAAAAAACACTAAAACTTGAGGGGCCTGGGTCGCTCAGCCGGTTAAGTCTGAGTCTTGATTTCAGCTTAGGTCGTGATCTCACAGTTTGTGAGTTCGAGCCCCACATCAGGCTTTGTGCTGACAGTGCAAAACTGCTTCAGATCCTCAGTCTCCCACTCTATCTGCCCCGCCCCCACTTGCACACACACATGCACAAGTTCTTTCTCTCAAAGTAAAGAAATAAATTTAGAAAAACCCACCAAAGCTCTCAATGTATTTTCAAATTTTAACAGCTTTATTTCATTTTAATTAGTAAACTTGAGGCAGACAACTTTAAAATCTATACGCTATAGCATTAAGTCCCATAAAAGCTATGAGACATACAAAGGATTGTTGACATTTTTGTTCTATTATATAAATACAATGATCATCTAATTTTTAAAACTATACCTTGAAGGACAAAGAAACATTTGTACATTTTCCTGTCTGATCTTGGACACTATTCAGTATTAGAAGTTTTGCCAATCCAACGTCTCAGGATGTTTCTGCGTTTTATCTTCTGAAAACTGTGCACTTCTCTCATTTAATAGTTCTGTAAATAAGTATGAGCTAATTTATTTGTCTGAAATTATGCTATTGTTCTACTCGCGCCAATATGGGCACAGAGTCTGCTTTGTGACCAAGCCTGGGAAATCTAAATTTAGAGCTTTTCTAGGAAATAAAACAAAAATCAAGTAACAAGCATGTATAGAAGAAAATTATTTTTTTCATTCAGCAGGTAATTACTCTTTGGTACCAAGTGCTTTGCTTTGCTTTTCTACTTTTGTCATGTTGACATATTCTCTTGGACCTCTGGGAGCTCTGTTTGTGCCCATGACATATATCCAGCCCAAACATGCTCATGAATTCCAGAGCTGTACATTCAACATCCAACAAAACAGCACCGTATGAATTTCCTACAGACTCCTAAAACTCCATAATTCTAAAACATCTTTTGCTTTTCTTTATCCACTAATAGCACCACAATTCATCTGACTGAGCTGGGATTTATTTCTAATGTCTATTTTTCCTTCATCCTGCTCACCCTATATTTCCTAAGATCGCGTCTCTGAAAGAGCTCCTGAATCCATTCACTCCTGTCTGTTCTCTCTGCCATCGCCAGCATGGTTCTTACCATTTCTTATCATTATAGTAGATTGAGAAGCTTTCTAAATAAGTTCTTAGTCCATCAGACAGATTTTATATTGTCCTGAGTATTATTATAAATGATATATTTGAAGATGTCACTATCCTATTTATAAGTATCCAATAACTTTAGGGCAACAATCTAGAGCAGAAATACGAACCCTCCCTTGGCATGGCATAGAATTCCTCCTACATCTAGCCCTGGCTCTCCCTCATCCTCCTGTTCCTCCTCCTCACTCCTAACCTCAGCTGCTACTCTCTTCTATCTCACACTCCTTATCCCTGTGTTTCTAGACTATAATTTCCCAATGGTGCAAGATTTGGTGCCCCCCATCCCCATGTGCTATCTGCTCTGGTGACAATGTTCTTCCTGAGAATCTTCTTCCCAGAAAAGCCTTACTTTCCTTGTCAATTTAACAGTATTTTCCATGTAGTTATTTCTCTGGGAAGCTCCTTCTCAGGCTTTGGGCACTTCTTTCCTTCTGCTGCTGCTGAACCTATTCATACATCATATATATTGGTTTCTGCCCTTCTGCTACTACTTGGATAAATAAACATGAAAGGTTCATCTGTCTCATCTCTGATTTTCTGAAGAATAGGAGAGGAGGAAGTACAGAGGGGAAAAGGAAGTGAAAATGAGGGTGCAGAGAGAGGGCAAAAACATGGAAAATTTGGCCTGGCTTGTAAAAGATACAAGAAATATCTTACTGCTATTTTCCTGAGTTCTGATTTGTCCCCTTCTCCAGTCTGTGTTCTATGACTGCTGTTTTAATTTCTATCAACGAGCATACATTATGCACCCATAAGATGCAGATCACAGATTTCACTTTAACAAAAGGGTTATATTTAACAAACAGACCTTGTTAACCTTGAGTAAATGAGATCATAGTCTCTGAAAAGTTACACATTCTGACACAGAAGCGGATTTATCATTTCTCAACTAGAAGTTTGAGCAGCAAAGTTCAAACTGCTCTTTCACCTATCTGCTCCCCAGATTTATGCCATTTATATTGTCCATTATGCAACAGGTTCCTGGCATTCAGTACTGGACAGCTGCTAGCCCAGACTGTTTACTCAAAATCTTGATGGCCCTCACATCATGGTCTGAAGATGATGGTCTGTGAGGCTGGTGGATGAAAGAGATTCCTTTAGCTAGGAACTCAACACATTTCAACAGGATGCTTGTGTTGAAATAATGCTACATTCATGAGTGACTCTCATACACGTTGCAAAACCAAAAGAACATCAACAACTAGTATAATAAAAGTAAGGAGACAGGGCAAAAATATTAGAGTTCTTAGTAAAGCAGGTCACTTCAAATGACATTTACCAGAATCCATAGGAGTAAATATCTTAAAATGTCATTTAAACTTTTTATTCATATTTTAATGTATTACATATCAGAAGTTTTATTCTAAAAGAGATTGGGGAACATAGGTTGGGACATATATTTCTTGAATCCTAAGAATCTAGAAGATTTATAAAAACGGGTTTAGAGATTTGGGGTAACACGCCAATGGAAATTGCTAAACATGAATCTCATGTACTTTTATATTAATGTAATATATTTTCTCCCAAGAGGAATAAAAACCATTCCTTTTAAAGTATTTTGCTTGAAATATCTCAAATCCACGATGTCTTAACTTCTGGGTATACATACGTCTGGTTTGCTACAAATCCATTTTCTAACCAAGTGGATACTAGCGCTGCTCACCCCTGTTTTGTGTAGATAGGCATATTCTCCAATCCCAACGATCGAAACCTGAAATGAAACACAAAAGAGGGGAAAAAAAAAGAGGGGGCGACAGAATGAGTGAGTCCCGATTGGAATAATGAGAGAAATATTTTCCTCTGCTGCGAGATTTTACTCAAACCCCAACACTGTAGTGTTTTAATACAACTCAAAGTGAACTACGCTTTGGCCTAAGATGTGGCTTCAGGAACTCAAAAAACCTGTAACCAATAGGGTGAAGACATGCAGCCTTTACTGCTAAGTACATTTTAAATGTGTGTTGTGAAATTCTCTAAGTATTCACATCTTTGAACATTAATGTGTCTCATCCGTAAAGTGGAGGTAGATATGCCCATTGCGGAGGTCAAAAGATATAATGACTAGGAAGCATTGTTTGGAATATTGCAAGTATTAAATGCTTTGTACCATCATTTTTTAAATGTTTGTTTATTTTTGAGAGACAGATCACAAGCGAGGTAGGGGCAGAGAGACAGGGAGACAGAATCCAAGGCAGGCTCTGCACTGCTGGGCGCAAAGCTCGATGCGGGGCTCGAACCCACAAACTGTCAGATCATGAGCTGAGCCAAAGTCAGATGCTCAACCCACTGAGCCACCCAGAGGCCCCTTTACTTTATACAATAATTTACATTACCACTTTTTTCCCGGGCTCGTTTTACTCTCCTCCACAAAGGAAACTTCCAGGAGAATGTTTAGCCCAGGCCTCTCTGTGGTGGGAAAGGGCTTGGAACCCCAGCTCTTGGGATATAAATTATATACCCAGGACTTACCAATGACTGTATGTGGTTCCATCGATCCACTTCCAGGTCTGTCCTAGTTCCCGACTCAGTCCAATCCAGTATTGGGAGTGGTCAGAATATCGCTTCAAGAAATCCTTTAACAAAGTACATTAGGATGAACAGCAAGCAAATGCTTCATTCAGTTAGATTTTGGACTTGCCCTGGATTCTGCTGCTGTATTTCACTTGAAAATATAGAGCTAGGTAATTATGCAGTTGAACTTTTTTGAAGAACAGCTGGGTTCTTTTTGATGGGAGATACATAACTCTAAACCTGCTTTTAGAGTCTAAGCAGTAGCATATAAAATGTTCTATCTAGGGGGAAAATGCCTACTATGTAACTTATTTCTAAATCCTTCTACTCCCAATTGAAAAGTCAGGTGGGAGGAGTCCTCTTCTAAATGTTGTTTAGTAATTTTTACTCTAACGGTTGCTCTGACCTGACCTGGGAGGTGAATGTGGTCTGACATGAACACTTTCAGATGAAGCTGATGTGGAAAAGAAAAGGGGGCGGGTGGGGCTCGCCTCTTCTGTGCTGGATGAGACGACCTTTTTTTGGACCATTTCCATTTCCAGTGTGCATTCTCCATGTCAGCTATAACCTCCCAGAACATAACTATACTTCAGAAGAATTGCCTTACCAGCTCTTCTGTGGTATTGAAGACAGCAAGAGTGGCTGCGTGAGAGGCACAGAAGTTCTGACTTGCTGCCCAGGTTCTAGTATTTTCGGAGAAATAGAAGCACTTTCCTAGGTAACCAATCCAGCCATCCAAGCGTGACATGCGTTCCATGGAGGATTTGTGTTTTTCAACTGCAAACGATTTAATGATATATTACCTACCAAGGCGGTGGCGTACCCTAAATATTCTCCTCAGAGACTCAATAGGATTTAATTTAAAACAATGATCTCATCCCTATAAATGAAATTCATCAGATTAGCTTTTGGCCCTTGGGTACGATGATTTGGGATATGACTGATCATTCTTTGTTTTTCTCCAAATGAGGACAGACCCTAAATGTTTGTATTTATTTTCTTGCTAAGTTGAAAGAAATCCTTGGCAGATGTCATTCATGTAGGTGGTGGTGTTGCTCAGTCAAGGTTCATTGCTCTTCTCAAGTGACACACTCCTCCTAGGTGAGCGCACTCATTCTCATGATGCTATCATGTTGATACTGATAATTATTAAATTGATCTGCCCAACCCAGCCTTTTCATCCGAGATCTCCTGTACACTATTGCCTAATGGACACTCATTCAGTCAAAAAAACATATTTGTGAGTATACACTATGTTAAGCACTGTTGTGTGTGTTTATTACAGACATGGTACCTGCCATCATTGTACTAAAAGCCCAGTAGGGCAGATAGAGAGTGAACAAGTAATTACAAATTCAAGGAATGATACAAAAGGAATAGCCACAGGTGCTAAGAGAACAAGAGTTGAGGGGAGCTGGTCCAGCTCAGGGGTAGGGGTTGGAGTAGACATTTCAGGTGACACTGTAAGGATGCAGAGAGCTAGCTCACTAGATGAAGAGTGAGGAAAGCACGTTCTCAACAAAGAGGAAGTGAATGTGTAAATTACTTACTGGAGTGAGTAATCTTTTCACTTGAGAAAGGAAGATCAGCATGAGTGGAACATAATAAGAACTGAGGCCCGAAATTGATGAGGAGCTAGGTGTTGCTTATACACGTGGTTAAGGCTTTACACCTTATACAAAGGATTGTCTCAAAATTATAAATAGATGATGATGTATCAACCAGACTGATGGCCTGTTGATTCATAAAAGTTCTTGTTTGAAGAAGAACAGATTTGGGGAAAAGACAAGTGTTCAAGAGACTCTTAAATACGGAGAACGAACTGAGGGTTTATGGGGAGTCGGGGGGGGGAATGGGTGATGGGCACTTGTTGGGATGAGCGCCAGGTGTTGTATGGAAGTGATGAACCACGGGAATCCACCCCCCCAAACCAAGAGCACACTGTATACTCTTGGTTTAATCAAAAACATAAAGTGCATAAAATAATGAAGTGGGAGATGCCTGATTCAGTTCTCCATGTTTCCACTATGCTTAAATTATGTTTAAAGTGTAACTTTTTCTTTAAACTTTAATGAAAAGTGCATCAGAATTCGATTTCTGTTTACATCTGCAGCATTATTTCATCTGATTTTTTTTCTGTAGGCACTTTGTTTCTCTCTCCATTTCCTTGTTCGTAAAACTCCTCGTAGTCCCTTGTACATAACATGTTACTTTAGGTAATATCTGGGTCTTTGCTCATGCTATTCTGGGTTCCTTGATGCCGTACTCCCACCTTAACTTGCAATAATACAATTCCATCTCTGTCCAACTGGAAAGTATGTCCTTGTATTTAGTGTTTATTTATTCTTGAGAGATGCATGAGTGGGGAAGGGGCAAAGAGAGAGGGAGACACAGAATCTGATGCAGGCTCCAGGCTCTATGCTAGCAGCAGATAGCCCAATGTGGGGCTCGAACTCACAAAACTGTGAGATCATGACCTGAGCTTGAGTCGGATGCTTAACTGACTAAGCCACCCAGGCTCCCCAGTATATCCTTGTATTTAAATGATCTATTATATTACAGCATAATTTCCTCTATGAATTTCCTCCAGTCTGACCCACTGGAATTGATCATACTCTCTTTTCCATGCTCTTGGCTTCTAATAGACTATCATATTTAATATGTTATAGCTATGTCTATAATTTTTGCCTCTTCTCTCTCAATCCCATACCTAGCGATTATGTCATGCCTGCTTGCTGCATAAATCAACAAAATATATAGCAGTCATACACATCCAAGAAAAATCTATATAACTATTCTCTAGTATACCCAAGTGAAAGAATAATTTTTATTCTAAACCTGATTAGATCTTTGACTTATTGTATTACAGACTATTGTAACTTAAGTATTAATAGTTTTAATATAGTAAACAATATAGTAAAATATAGTCAACTATATTAACTAAGTAAAATAGTTAATATTTTAACCTAAGTATTAATATATATTAAGTATTGTATTACAGACTATCTTAATCTAAGTATTCATATACATCTATTAAATAGAAAAAGTTTGTTTTTATGCCAATGCAAAAAATTCATCATCTGATCAGGGTCACAAGAATTTATCTTATCTCTCCTCTCCTGGGTTGTGTTAAATAACCCTTACTTTGGGGGTGCCTGGATGGCTTAGTCGGTTAAGCGTCCGACTTTCGCTTAGGTCATGATCTCGCGGTTCATGGGTTCGAGCCCCGCGTCGGGCTCTGTGCTAACTGCCAGCTCAGAGCCTGGAGCCTGTTTCAGAGTCTGTGACTCCCTCTCTCTCTGACCCTCCACTGCTCACGCTGTCTCTCTCTCTCTCCTAGAAATAAATAAAACATTTAAAAAAATTTAAAAAAAATAACCCTTACTTTGGCTTGATAACTTTAGGAAATCAGTGAGTTTTAGCATCACAAGCAGCAATAAAACTATTGAGTCCAGTCCTGTGCTGTATAAATAGGGAAGCTGAGATGCTAGATGCTAGACTTATAACCAAAGATGAAACCTGGAGATAGAATTCTGGTCCCATGGTTCAAGATCACTACAAGATGAAGCATATTAACCTTTATAAACTGTCTATAGTGTTATGTGACCCAGTTTATAAAATATTCCCTTGACCATGGCTTGAATCAGAGAACACAAATGAAGAAGCTTAGGAATTCTATGGAATAAATTCCACTGAGAGAAAATTAGGAGCACCTGGTGAGGATGGCCTACACTGACTGCAGTAGGCAGCCTGGAAGAAACCTTACCTTTCTAAATACAGGTTGAATATATTTCTGCTCCTTTAACAAATTAGTGGGTGTATATTTTAAATAAACCATAGGAAATAAGCTCATTTAGAGAGGCAGCATTGTAGATATTGTAAGAATAATAAATAAAATGCAGAGGACTTGGATTCAGGTTGTCACTTTGCTCTACTCAACTTCTTTAGACAGCTACCATCTCTGATGGTCACAGTTCTTGTGTATAACAAAAGAAAATAAAGACAATAATACTTTACTACTACTCTGGGTCACTAAAAAATTCAAATAAAATATTGTGTATTAAAATATTTTATAAAGCATAAAACACTTTACTAATATATTTTGTTTTATCAAAAACCTTTCTCCTCCTCCTCCTCCTCCTTCTCATTCCTCTTATTTTTATTATTTTGTTCAGAGAATGAGGGCAAGAATCATATATCTTGTTTATTGTCAACACAGCATAATGCCTAGTTTATATAATGATTTCTTTCTCCATCTCCTTATCTATTTATCCATTTATATACATACAGTATACTTACAAGTGTATATATTTCTATACATGTGTAGAACATGTATGCATGTATATGTACATATACATATGTTTTTATATAGACTATATATATATGTATTCATGTGTAAATCATATACACATTTATATATACACACCAAATGCATATATACTTATGCATATATTTTGAAACATCTCATTAAAATTGTTTCAAATTATTTTTGGAATATATACATAGTTTTTACTATCATGAAAGGGAGATATATCATTCTGAACTTCCTTTTAGAAACTAAGAGTTGATATTTTGTGTACAAAATATAGTCATTAGGATAGTAACAATTTTTCTTGTCCAGTTCTCTGTAACCCATATGAATAGTTGTGAATTTGATTGGGACTTGGAAATCCGATCCCATCAGAAGCTGTGCAACCAGACACAGATCAAAGGTTTTGCACCTTGAACTCAATTTCCATTCTTATCAACACAGTCATTAACTAGAAGCATATTAGAAAAAAACTAATATTTATGTAAAAGTATATGGTTTAGGGCAAGATGATCCACAGCTAGATAATATTCCATAAATTGCTACTAGTCCACAGGGAAATAAAGACCTCATGATACATTGTTAACTAACTACGCTACAAATACACCTTGTAGTTCTTTTTCTATTTCTTCATAATGAGACTTTTTTGATGAAGGATGCAGTATGGGGACTTATCATTTTACCATGAGCCCCTTACCTTGTAAGGACTATATGTAACACTTAGTTTAGAAGAAAGTTTCATATGCATTAAGTTACTGTTATCCTCACAATATGAAGTACAGCTATTATCCTCATATGTTCATTCCATGTACAAAGATGTCCAAGAATTATCCTTAATCTTGAGCTAAACTATGAAAAGCATACATATGGTGAAATATTTTATATAGAGTTAACATAAGCATATCTGGGAAGTGGGCAACTCACCCAGCTAAACTCACCTGCTAAAGTTGTGGCCAGGGTAGTTATCAAAATTATCAGAAAGACAATGATAATGGTGATCATTTTAGTGATACTAAGTCTCTCTTTATTCCTTTTTGAGGGTCCCTGTGACTTGTTGGTAAGGTTGAAAGTGATAACATCTCCTATTAAAAAAATCAATCAGTTTCTCATTACTAACACAGGAGTTTGGAAAGTTATAAGAACAAGATCTATATATACAAACTGATAATATTTATCTTCTAGCAGTGGTCAATAGGAAATTAAAATATACCACTTATAGTAGCATAAAATATTGAATACTTATGGGTAAAAATGACAAAAGCCATGCAAAACTTGTACACCAAGGACTACAAAACATTGCTGAAATAAATTCCAGACATAAATAAATGGAAAAAGATCCTGTTTTCATGAGTCAGAAGACTTCACTTTTGTGGAGTTGTCAACTTTACTCAAATGAATATATAGCTTCACCACAATCCCAAACAAAATTCTCAGCAGGCATTTTTGGGGGGAGGAGGGTAGAAATTGGTAGCTGTTTCTAAGCATTTTAATGTATGTCAATTTTATCTAATAATGCTATTAAAAATAACACAGACATTTGTTATCTTTTATCCACACAGTGTGGATCTGGTTATAAGATACTTTGGATAGGTAGCTGAAAATACTATGACACAGATAAAAGAAATGAAGAGCATGAAGACACAGACTCTCCGAGGAGAGTTAGGACTCAGAATCGATAGCAGGCGCCCACCAAATGTAAGTTTGTTTACTTCACACATAGCCCCTAGAGCCTGTCCCACCTGCGCTTTTTACCTGAAGACTGGAAATCTGAATTCTCCAGCGTTATTCCATCATCCATGTCTCTTTTTCAACAAAGCAACGATACAGATTGGTTGTAGGGAATACACAGGATTCCAGACCTCCGCACACTGGTTGGATTTAGTGTCAGTAATATGAAGGAAATCTAAAATGAGAACATAAAGTTTAGGCAAACTAAGATGAGAATACCACATTAATATAAAAAATATGACAAACTGCCTCGGAAGTCTGACCAATCACATAACTCCCGCCCTTTTGCTACATTCCCATCCGGAAATCATTCTGTCTTGTTGTGGTTTGAGGGGCCACTGGAGGTGGTGGGAGACTCTGAAATGATTCTTTTGACTCTCGGGTTTCGGGGGAAAGGAAGGGAGGTCCGCAAGTTTATGAGGTCGACAGATCGAGTCTTGACACCACCACCTTGACCTACCAAAATGGTTAGTTAATTTTGACCATGACAGATCCTAGCCACAGAACCAGTTCTAAAGGAGTCCAGCATGAAATAGCAGCTTAGGTTGCAGTGAAAAGAATATCATATCACTTTACTTCAACAGTAATAATAGAAACAATCATATCTCATATGTATTGTGTGTTCACTCTATGGTCGGCCAAGTTCTGAGCTTTTCAGTTTTAGGACTTAATTTACACTCACAATCACACGAAATGGAGTCCTATTATTTTCATTACTTTACAGATGAGGTAACTTCCTAAAAGTAGCAGAGAGGTAAAAAGGGTTCTTAAAGTAATACAGCCTGTATGTGGCCAAACTTATATATTCGTTGGCTCTGTCATTGAATGACTCTGCTCTATTGTGTGCTTCTGTCTGTTCTGGACCTTTCCATGAGCGTTCTCATATGCTGAACTTCTACTTCCA
Source organism: Hyaena hyaena (assembly GCF_003009895.1). NCBI lineage: Eukaryota > Metazoa > Chordata > Mammalia > Carnivora > Hyaenidae > Hyaena > Hyaena hyaena. The sequence continues at coordinate 40,242 of NW_024082148.1, read as the reverse complement.
GACCTCCTGTTCAACAACAGCAATAAAAGTATTGTACACTTGGTATTGGGGTAAGATCATTACAGTCAGGTAGTATCATTTGAAGTAGGTGAAGAAGACTACATGACAGCCTATATTTCAATGTCACCTCATTGGAAGACGAATAGAAAGTACTGGGTTGACAGTTTTTAAAGCTGGATTATTAGGTACAGAGATCTCTCTAATTTTGCATGTTGGTGTTTTTAACATATGGCTATTAATTAATATCCATCCCCCCCCACAAAGAATAGTTATTTTAGGAGCCATGACTATGTGTTAAAACAAGACAGAGACAGAGTGAGAAATATTGGGGAAATCTATGGCTAGATTATTTTTTCAAGCCTTTACCTGAAGCAAAAATTATCCCAATACTCCACATGCTCTTTAAAAAGCACACGTTTTGCTTGTGTACCAGTTAGCTATTGCCATAGTCATGCTATTTTACAAACCATGCCCCAAACCCTGGCTCACTCACTAGCCTGTGCTGCGTTGGCTGAGTTGTCTGGGTTATCTGGTCAAGGCTGATGGCGCTGTTGGCTCTGCCTCCAGCTGTGAGTCTGGTGTGCTTGTCTCTTTTGCTGTCCTGGCATCCAGGCTGAGAAGGCAGCAGCTATTCCAGAAGCTCTGCTCACCCAGATGTCCAAGGTACAAGAGAGTCAGCTCATCAATTCCGCATATTTCTAGTCACCATGAACAGCTCATTGGCTGAAGTTTATCTCCTGGTTGACCTCAAAGGCAAGGAATGGGGAAGCACACTTCACCACCAGCAAGAGGAATTGCAAAGAGGTGGGATACGGGGAGTGAACAGGGGCCACAACGTAACTTGCTGGAGCACTTCCTGAGCCCTCCCGGTCACATTGTGTTATTTTGCCATTGATTTTTTTTAGTCTCTTTTGTTTTGTTTTTAATGTTTATTTATTTTTGAGAGATAGAGACTGAGTGGGGGAGAGGCAGAGAGAGAGGGAGACACAGAATCTGAAGCAGGCTTCAGGTTCTGAGCTGTCAGCACAGAGCCCGATGCGGGGCTCGAACTCATGAACCTTATGAACCTGAGCCAAAGTCAGACGCTTAACTGATTGAGCCACCCAGGTGCCCCTATTCTGTTTTGTTTTTAAATGAAGAACTTTACCTAAGAGGGCTGCTTTCTGCCCTTCTTTTCCCTTATGGGCAATAGCATCTTTATACTAAGTAAGGTTAATCTTCTTTTCAAAATTAATTCCCTATAAACTTTTCATATTTCTCCTGTTTATCACTTTCCTTTTACTTCACTCTACTGTATGCTGATTTCCTGCTGGCCCTGTTTTATTTCCAAAAGAAATGTTGCAGATACAGTGATCTAACTTTGCAAGGACAAAGTTGTATAGCAATACAAAATTAATACATACAAGTAGAGTCATGATTTTAGAGATGAAAGGCCCTATTTCAACCACTGAATTTTATAGATAAGGGAAATGAATCAAGGGTAAATGGATAAATTATTCAAGGTACTCAGCTGATTTGTAACGGCTTCTGATTCTCTGTTTGCCAATTCATTTTCTCTCCAGCATCTGTATCCTATTTTGTAGATAAATTTGCTTGGGCTTTGAAAGCCTGTTCTCAACTCTCATTTGACATTCAAATCAGAGACTGAGGACTAATATTCAAATTGTTTAAGTCTTTCACTACAAATAAGATTGGCCACAATTATACATAAATATCTCTCCAATTTATATATTTTTCCCACCACAATTTTACTAAATATTTTAGTCCTTATTATCTCTCAGCCACACATTTATGATAGCCTCTAAGTAATTACTTTTCCTCCAGCCCAATCTCTTCCTTCTCTTTCAGTCCAGCTTTCAATTATTTTTTCCCCTCGATTTTTTATTCTTAATTTTTTACTGTCAACTTTTTTCTAGATCATAACTCTATTCATAAGTCTCATTGCTTAGTTGTTTTCAATCCTTCTCTATCATCTCCAGAATAAAAATCAAGCTCTTTGGAATGACTCCAAGCAATTCAAATATGAAATTACATTATCCGGGTCATTTCTCTTCCTTCCCTTCTGTAATGAGCTTTGTATCATTTTCCAAACAAGCACATTTTTTCCCTTCAAATGTTTATTTGTTTATTTTGAGAGAGAGAGAGAGAGTGAGCAGGGGAGAGGGAGAGGGAGAGAGAGAGTGTCCCAAGCCGGCTCCACACCCAGCACATAGCCTGACCCACCGCTCTATCCCACAAACCACAAAGATAATGAATGACCTGAGCAGAAAACAAGAGTCAGACACTCAAGACTGAGCCCCCCGGGTGCCTCCAAACATTCACAGGTTTTCACTCTGATGCCTTAGTGCGTCCTCTTACCTCCCCACTTGAAATGCCCTCCTCTACGTGTCTTCTCAGCTCAAGAACTGCGTCCATTGAAAACAGATTTACAGTCAAACAACCTCCTCTGTTAAGTCTTTTGGCAGAGTTAGTAACTTTCCCCATCAATCTAATGCTGCCATTTTGGATTCTATACAACTGTATTGTAGAACTTACTATATTAGATAATATTTATTGGTTCATAGCTATCTTTTCTAAGGGACTGTAAGCTCCATGATGGAAGGAAATCTGTTTTTTCATCTTTGTATCACAACACAATGATTGACCCAAAATAACGTGCTAAACTCAGTGTCTGATGAATGAATAAATAAATGTTCTCAATCCTTCTTGGAGAGTCTGGTTCAACATAGTTGGATTCGTCCAATCTTTCTAAAACCAAATTTCTTTTAATTAATTGCAAAAGTAATATTTTTTCCTCTTTCCTTTTGGTTTCTGGTTTTATTTCCTAGCTACTTTCTCCAACCCAGCTGAGTTACATCAGTAACTTTCCCCAGGAGCCAAAATAGATCTCATTAGAAACAACTGAGATCAAATTAATACTATTTTTCTTTTCTCCCTGTAGTTTTGTTTCTCTTTTCTTTCTGTTTTGTTTGTTTGTGTTTTGGAAGAGCCAGAAAATGATCTTTTGTTAAATAATGACCAGAAATACTTAATAATCAGCAGATTACTTAATTACATCACTGAAGCATCCCACAACATCTGAGTATATGCGTTTTGAAATTCTCCTTTAACTTTTACTTTGAACCTGTTTGCTAGATAGTTTATAAGCTCATTCTTTCCATGCAAACTTTCAATAATGATTACTCTAACAGAAAAATAGGGGAGAAAATTCTCTAAAAACACCTTTTCTCTCAAGTTCATTCCTTGCATTGAGGGACCCTATATTCACAGAAATTTCCTCTAAAGTCCTTCCAGCACTGCTTATATTACATCTAGCTCAGTGATACCCTTATAGGTATTCAACTCCTATTAGAGAGGTTTCAGAGCACCGACCTTCCACCACAAGAGAGCTAACCATGGGAAACTGTTAACTCATCAGATCAACTCTGTGTGTTCCCTTCCCTCTGTGGGGGCTAGGCCTGAAGCAACAATAAGCAATGACTCGTACCTTCAGCCATATTAGGGAATGGAAAGTGCCGAGCCCGTAATTAGCAGAAGCTGAAAATATTCCAATCTAACCATGGGTCTGAGGGAGAAAAAAAAAAAAAGCAAAACCATAGCCACTTAATTAAAAAAAAGCCAAAGCCAAATGCATGAATGGGAAATGGGAAGACACAAGGAAGTGAAAAAACTGGAAGTACCATGGGAAACTTTTTTTTTTTTTTACAAATAGTTTATTGTCAAGTTAATTTCCACATAACACCCAGTGCTCATCCCCATGAGTGCCCTCCTCCATGCCCCTCCCCCCTCCCTCCTACATCCATCAGTTCTCAGTTTTTGTCAGCAGTCAAGAGTCTCTCATGGTTTGCCTCTCTCCCTTTCCCCCTCCATTTCCCCCCTTCTTCCCCCCCTTGTTTCTCAGTTAAGTTCCTCCTAATCCTCCTATACGTGCAAACATAAACTAAAGCATAAACTTTACATATCTTCCATCCTTTTGGGAATATCATTCTCCTTTTTATTTATTCATATTCTAATCTGCCTTCAACGTTATTTATTTATTTATTTATTCATTTATGTTTGTATGTATGTATGTATTTAGAGTGCAAATTAGCAGAGGAGCAGAGAGAAAGGGAGAGAGAATCCAAAGTGGGGCTCAATCCCATGAACCATGAAATCATGACCTGAGCAGAAACCAAGAGTCAGATGCTTAACTGACTGGGCCACCGAAGTGCCCCTAATCTGCTTTCAAAATAGTTATACCCTCTCAGAGTGTTGATATAACTTATTTGGAACTCTTTATATATAGAGAGAGAGAGTATGTATACTTTTATATATATATATATAAAAAGTATATATAAAAAGTATATATATATATGTAATTTTATTTTTATATGACTAGCCTCCTTTCTTTTACTAAATAAATATTGTTTGAAAGAATCAGCATGTAGGGGCGCCTGGGTGGCTTAGTCGGTTGAGCGTCCGACTTTCGCTTGGGTCATGATCTCGCGGTTCGTGGGTTCGCGCCCCGCGTCGGGCTCTGTGCTGGCTGCCGGCTCAGAGCCTGGAGCCTGCTTCAGTCTGTGACTCCCTCTCTCTCTGACCCTCCCCTGCTCACGCTGTCTCTCTCTCTCTCCTAGAAATAAATAAAGCATTAAAAAAAAAAAAAAAAGAAAGAAAGAATCAGCATGTAAAGTCTTTCAGGATAAAGAATTCTAGTACATGTCCAAGGGAAGGAAAGACCAGAGTTTCTCAAGTTCTCGATCATTGCCCTCTTCCTCTTACAGCTAACCATAAATGTACTACCTGTTGAAGATGAGAAGTCTATCAAAAATATTAGAGTAGGTGGTTTTTCCACTACAATTACATCACTTGTATTTTCAGAAAAAACAATGCTTTTGCTTGCTGTGCCAACCAATCACTACTATTTGAGATTTCTTTTTTGTTCATGGGAAAAAATGCCATTTATTTTAATATTTCCAAGTTATGAGTGGGAGTTCTTAATTCTACATGGGAATTTAATTCATTAGTACTGTATATAGAAACTCTAGTCCAGACCAAAATTTTTTGAGACCATGCAACTTAAAACTGTACTAGGTACCATCATTTAAAAAACATTTTTATTATAATTTTTAAGAATGTTTATTTATTTTTGTTTTGAGAGAAGGAGACAAAGAGAGTGTAAGCGGGAAGAAGGGCAGAGAGAGAGGGAGAGAGAGAAGCCCCAGCCGGCTCTGTGCTGTCAGCACAGAGCCCAATGTGGGGCTTGATGTCATGAATTGTGAGATCATGACTTGATCTGAAATCAAAGAGTCAGACACTCACCCAACTGAGCCAACCAGGTGCCCTTGTCATTTTTTTCTTAAGGACGAAAAGAACTATATTGAAATATTCATTATTTTTTTTAATGTTTTTATTTATTTCTAGGAGAGAGAGAGAGAGACAGCATGAGCAGGGGAGGGTCAGAGAGAGAGGGAGTCACAGACTGAAACAGGCTCCAGGCTCTGAGCTGGCAGTCAGCACAGAGCCCGATGCGGGGCCCGAACCCACGAACCGCGAGATCATGACCTAAGCGAAAGTCGGACGCTCAACCGACTAAGCCACCCAGGCGCCCCTGAAATATTCATTATAAGATAAGGTCTTGAGGGTTGCCTGGGTGGCGTATGACTGTGGCATAGTCATGATCTCACAGGTGGTGGATTCAAGCCCCGCGTCAGGCTGAGCTGTGCTGACAGCTCAGAGCCTGGAGCCTATTTCAGATTCTGTGTCTGCCTCTCCTCTGCTCACACTCTGTCTCTCTCTGTCTCACTCTCAAAAATAAATAAAATAATTTTTTAAAAAGATAAGGTCTTGTTAAGATATATATGAACCATTGCAGATGGTAGGTAGGTCCATGCCCCTGACCCTGCCATTTGTTCAAGGGTTAAATGTACATACAAATAGTTTATGGAGTAAGAATATGTATAAAGTAAGGATAAATTTTTTATATAGGAGTATCATATTATTCACATTATTTTATAATTAACATTTCCCCCCTAAAACTTTGCTTCACTTTTAAAAGAAAATTCTTTATACCCTTTCCCTAATATTTTGCAATGACTTATTCTTTGGTCTGCTTCTCCTTGTTTTCTTTGATTTATTAGGCAATATGGCTTCCTTCTTCTGTGTGAAACCTGCGCCCCAGCCAAAGCTAAACTCTACTCAATGACAATTCAATTCATTTCAATTATTTGCACAAATTGAGCTCCTCTTTATGAATAAATTGAACCAACTGCTAGGAAGATCAAATGTTTTATTATTAAATTTGCATTTGTAGATTCCATGGATAGTTTCAAAGCAATAGCAAATAATGAAAGTTGAATCCTCACTGACCAATATAACATTTTCATTTTGATAGAATATCATAACTTTGTTCCTATAACAAAAAGTATTTATTAATTTATGTAATAGTGTAGAATTAATTATTTGTACATTGTAAGTTTAACTTTTACTTTTAAGAATCAACACATACCCATCTTCCCCACCGTAGGTGATGGGCATTGAGAAGGTTCTTCCTTTTCCAAATAGGAAGAACATTTGATGTCAAAAGTGTGGCATGTAACCCCAAACCTAAAAAAAAGTATCAACGTTTCAGAAAAATACAATGTACTTTCCCCTGCAAACTGATCCTCACAGAAATTCTGTTTTCTAAATAGCAAATATTTTACTATATGCATTTTAGAGAACAGGAACCAAACGATTAAGCACCTCAGTTTGACGCATCTAAAAATAGATTGTCTGATTCCCAAACTCACTTTTTTTTCCATTGCATTTCTCTTCAAAAGCCAAATTCCCTTTTGAATATTTTAGTTCTCCTTGGGGAAGTCTCCATTTCAGAAGTTACAACCAGGTTACATATAAAAACCAGTGGCCATCCCAACAAGTGTTCTCCTTAATGCCCATCACCAATGACCCCATCTCCCCACACAGCATCTGGCCAGAAGCCCTCAGTTTGTTCTCTGCATTTAAGAGTCTCTTATGGTTTGTCTCCTTCTCTGTTTTTATCTTACTTTTGCTTCCTTTCCCCTATGTTCATCTGTTTTGATTCTTAAATTCCACAAATGATTAAAATTAGATATTTGTCTTTCTCTGACTGATTTATTTCACTTAGGATAATACACTATAGTTGCATCCTTGTTACAAACAGCAAGATTTCATTCTTTTTGATCACTGAGTACTATTCTGCTGTATATAATACCAAATCTTCTTTATCCATTCATCAGCCAATGGACATTTGGGATCTTTCCATACTTTGGGTATTGTTGATAGTGCTGCTATAAATATTGGGGTGCAATGTGCCTCTTTGTATCAGCACTCCTATATTCTTTGGATATAGACCTAGTAGTGCAATTGCTAGGTTGTAGGGTAGTTCTATTTTTAATTTTTTGAGGAATCTCCATACTGTTTGATTTCAAAGTGGCTACACTAGTTTTCCTTCCCATCGACAGTGCAAAAGGATTCCTCTTTCTCTGCATCCTCAGTATCTTTTTTCTCAGTTGTTAATTTAGCCATTCTGACAGGTGTGAGGTGGTATGTCATTGTGGTTGTGATTTGTATTTCCCTGATGATGAGTGATGTTGACATCTTTTCATGTGTGTGTTAGCCATCTGGATGTCTTCTTTAGAAAAATACCTATTCATGTCTTTTGCCCATTCTTCACTGGATTATTTGTCTCTTTGGACGTTGAATTTGACAAGCTCTTTATACATTTTGGATACTAACCCTTTATCAGATATGTCATTTGCTAGTATCTTCTCCCATTCTGTCAGTTGTCTTTTAGTTGTGCTGATTGCTTACTTTGCTGTGCAGAAGCTTTTTATCTTGATAAGGTCCCAGAGTTCATTTTTGCTTTTATTTCCCTTGCCTTTGGAGATATGTCAAGTAAAGAGTTGCTGCGACCATGGTCAGAGAGGTTGTTGCTTGTTTTCTCCTCTACGATTTTTATGGTGGTTCAATGTCTGCAAACCAATCAATGTGATACACTATATTAATAAAAGAAAGGATAAGAATCCTCTAAATAGATGCAGAAGAGGTATTTGACAAAATACAGCATTCATTCTTTATAAAAACTTTCAATAAAGTAGGGATAGGAAGAACATACTTCAACATCATAAAGGCCATATACAGAAGACCCACCGCTAATATCACCTTTAGTAGAGAAAAACTGAGAGCTTTCCCCTAATGTCAGGAACAAGACAAGGATGTCCATTCCCACCACTGTTATTCAACATAGTGTTGGAAATCCTACAGCCTCAGCAATCATGAAATATGAAAAATGACAACAAAATGAAATAAACGGCATCCAAGTTGGCAAGGAGGAAGTCAAACTTTCACTCTTCACAGACTACATGATACTCTATGTTGAAAACCCAAAAGATTCCACTAAAAAACTACTAGAACTGATCCATGAATTCAGCAAAGTCAAAGGATATAAAATGAATATACATAAATCAGTTGCATTTCTATACACCAATAATGAAACAGCAGAAAGAGAAATCAAGGAATTGATCCTATTTACAACTGCAACAAAAATTTTGTTAATTCTTTCAAAGACCTCTTTCTGGTTTCATTGATTTGTTCTACTGTTTTGTTTGTTGTTTTTTTTTTATTTCTATACCATTGAGTTTTGCTCTAATCTTTATTATTTCTTCCATCCTTCTGGTGGTTTTGGGCTTTATTTGCTGTTCTTTTTCCAACTCTTTGAGGCGTAACTTTGGGTTATGTATTTGAGTCCTTTCTTTCTTCTTCAGAAAGTCTTGGATTGCTGTATACTTTCCTTTTATGAATGCCTTTGTGGCATCCCAAAGGTAGGATGGCTGTGTTTTCATTTTCATTGGCTTCCATGTACTTTTAAATTTTCTCTTTAATTTCTTGGTTAATCCATTTATTCTTTAGTAGAATTTTCTTTAATCTCCAAGTATTCCTGCTCTTTCCAAGCTTTTATTGTGGTTGATTTTGAGTTTCATAGTGTTGCGATCTGAAAATCTTCAGGGTATGATCTTGATCTTTTTGTACTTGTTGAGGGCTGATTTGTAACCCAGTATGTGATCTATTCTGGAGTGTTCCATGTGTACTTGAGAAGAATGTGTATTCTGCTGTTTTAGGATGAAATGTTCTGAATATATCTGTGAAGTCCATCGGTCCAATGTGTCATTCAAAGCCATGTTTCCTTGTTGATTCTCTACTTACATGATCTGTATATTGATGTAAGTGGGGTGATAAAGTCCCCTACTATGATGGTATTATTATCAATGAGTTTGTTTATGTTTGTCATTTAATTGATTTCTAGATTTGGGTGTTTCACCTTGTGGGCATAAATACAATATCTTCATCTCTTGTTACAGTCTTTATTTTAAAATATAGTTCTGGGGCGCCTGGGTGGCTCAGTCGGTTAAGCGTCTGACTTTGGCTCAGGTCATGATCTCATGATTCGTGGGTTTGAACCCCATGTCGGGCTCTGTGCCGAAGAGCCTGGAGCCTGCCTCAGATCTTGTGTCTCCCTCTCTCTCTGACCCTCCTCTGTTCATGCTCTCTTTCTCTCTCAGAAATAAATAAAACATTAAAAAAAATAAAATATAGTTGTGTGATATAAGTATGGCTACTCCAGCTTTCTTTTGATGGTCATTAGCATGATAGATGGTTCTCCATTCCCTTACTTTCAATCTATAGGTGCCTTTAGGTCTAAAATGAGTCTCTTGTAAGTAGCATATAGATGGTTCTTGATTTCTAATCCATTCTGATCACTTATGTCTTTTGATTGGAGCATTTAGTCCATTTACATTTAGAGTGGATACTAAAAGATATGAACTTAGTGCCATTGTTTTGCTTATAGAGTTGGTGTTTCTAGTGATGTTCTCTGGTCCTTTCTAGTCTTTTGCTTTTGGTCTTTTTTGTTTTGTCTTTTCTCCACTAAAAGTGTCCCCCCCCCCCCTTAAATTCCTTGCATGGCTGGTTTAGTGGTCATGAACTCCTTTGGTTTTTTGTTTTTTGTTTTTTGTTTTTTGTTTTACAAATAGTTTATTGTCAAATTAGTTTCCACATAACACTCAGTGCTCATCCCCACAAGTGTCCTCCTCCATGCCCATCCCCCCCTCCCCCCCACATCCATCAGTCCTCAGTTTTTGTCAGCATTCAAGAGTCTCTCATGGTTTGCCTCTCTCCCTTTCCCCCACCATTTCCGCCCTTCTTCTCCCCCTTGTTCCTCCGTCAAGTTCCTCCTAATCCTCCTATACGTGCAAACATATGATATTTGTCCTTCTCTGCCTGACTTATTTCGCTCAGCATAACACCCTCAAGGTCCATCCATGTTGCTACACATGGCCAGATTTCATTGTTTCTCATTGCCATGTAGTATTCCATGGTATAGATAAACCACATCTTCTTGATCCATTCATCTGTTGATGGACACTTAGGCTCTTTCCATGTTTTAGCTATTGTGGAGAGTGCTGCTATGAACATTGGGGTACATGTGCTCCTATGCCTCAGCATTTCTGTATCCCTTGGGTAAATTCCTAGCAGTGCTATTGCTGGGTCATAAGGGAGTTCTATTGTTAGTTTCCTGAGGAACCTCCACACTGTTTTCCAGAGGGGCTGTACCAGTTTACATTCCCACCAACAGTGTAGGAGGGTGCCCGTTTCTCCACATCCTCGCCAGCATCTAGAGTTCTCTGATTTGCTCATTTTAGCCACTCTGACTGGTGTGAGGTGGTATCTCAGTGTGGTTTTGATTTGTATTTCCCTGATGAGGGGGGATGCTGAGCATCGTTTCATGTGTCTGTTGGCCATCTGGATGTCCTCTTTGGAGAAGTGTCTGTTCATGTCTTCTGCCCATTTCTTCACTGGGTTGTTTGTTTTTCGGGCGTGTAGTTTGGTGAGTTCCTTATAGATTCTGGATATTAACCCTTTATCTGATATGTCATTTGCAACTATCTTTTCCCATTCCTTTGTTTGCCTATTAATTTTCTGGGTTGTTTCCTTGGCTGTGCAGAAGCTTGAACTCCTTTGGTTTTTGTATGGGAAACTCTTTCTCCTTCTAATTTGAATGACAACCTTGTTGGAGAAGTAATTCTTGGCTACAGAAGCACTTTGATTTTAAAACACACATGTCTGGGTCCCACTTGTGACCAATTTCATGGTAATCTTTGAATGGAGGCTCAGTCATACTTAATTCTATGTGCAGGCACCAATGTGGGGCATGTATTATTTTATTTGCCATGGTCTTTACTAAAACTTCCACACTCACATGACTTCCTGAAACCTGGAGAAGTTTGAGTTGTCCATTCTGTTCTGTCACATTCTGAAATTCTAACTCAATTGGCAATTTGAACTTCTGTATTCAATAACCTAAAGCTCATTGGTTTTAATTTTCCTTATACTCAAAAAATTATGTCATCCTATTTCAAATGTGTGGTATCAAATTGGAAATAATCAATGCATAGTCTAAGAATTAGAGTACATGAGCCTTTCTAATATAGTTCTCTTTATAATAGAGACTGGGGAGAAGTGTTTTCTCTGTGTTTGTTGTTTTTGTGGCTGACTGCAAACATGAAACCTGGTTATCTCTTGTTTCCAGAATGTACCAGGTATGAGGAAAACTCATGAGAATGCGATCTTATTTTTATGGTACTCTTTATTTATTTTATACTTCCTATCTTCCATGGAATTCTTCCAGAACACCAAAATCTGTACTGTATGGTCACTACATCATAGTCCTCTCCATATTCTTTTGAAAAGCAGATATACTTTATGTTGATGTCAGGTAAAGCAAGTAATTGTAAAGATAAATAATTTTATTCCACTTTATTTCAAAATATTGTTGGGCTGTGCGGGTGGGGCACCCCTCAGATGCTAATTCTATAGAATAAGACCTCTGCAGTGCTGCTTATATTCGATCATTCTCTTAAAGGGGATAACGTTAAGTTAATATGCAGATTTGAGATGAGGTCTTTTTGGACTGAGGATTGTTGAGAAGATAGGTCTACTATAGACTGAACAGGCCTTTATGAAAGGAGAAGCTGTCTCCCTCACTATTTCCTTTTCTGCTGCCCCAGTAAGAATAAAAACTTCCCAGATAAGCTGGCAATTTTTGGGCCTTCCGTTCAAGAAGTGAAAGCAGAAATTTATGTTTTGTAAATATACAGCACTGAGGTTAGAAATCTATTTCCTTTAAATATTTCATCCTCCCCTATCACTTTCTCTCATTTGGAGACAACTCTGGTTTAACAGAAATAAGGACATCTTCGGATGTCCTTAGGTTCTGGCTCTTATATCGTATTGCTCCAGGGTTAGATAACTGGATCAATCTAAAAGGGCATTATTTTATTTCTTGAATAAAACAGAAATGGGATATTCAGTGTATACTAGTGATAATGAATATGTCAATATAATTTGAAAATTTTGGAGGAAGTCTTTTATTTTATTGTACATAAGATGATTCAGAGCTGTTTCTCAAGTTGTGTGCCATGATCTGAATGTAGCCCCCCGAACTTGTATGTTGAAATCCTAACACCCTATGTGATGGTATCAAGAGGTGGGGGCTTTGGGAGGTGATTAGTTCTTGAAGAGGGAGCCCTCATGAATGGAATTAGTGCCTTGTAAAAGAGACCCCATAGAGCTCCTGGCTCTTTCTACCATATGAGGACAAAACTGAAAGTCTGAAGTCTGGATGAGGTCCCTCCCTCGACTCTGTTGGCACTCCAGTCTGGACTTCCAGCCTCCAGAACTATGAGAACTAAATTTCTGTTGTTTCTAAGCTACTCAGTTTATGGTATTTTGTTACAGCAGTGCAACTGACTAAGACAGCATCCTGAGAATCTTCCATGTTCCAGAGAGATGTTTCAAGACCACCAGGGGCAGATAGCAAGGAGGAGGAGGAGGAGAAGTCATCCCCGGGGCCTCTTGTGATCTAACCCCACTTAAATCAAAGCTCCTCTATTTTTTATGAGTTGCCCCTGTTGGTATTCCACATGGGATTTTGTCTCTCAACAGGATTCCATTACGTAAAAAATTTGAATCCCACCAAATCCGAGGGAAATTTCAAGAGGTACTGGAGGTGACAAAAATGTATCAAGTAAAACTCTGTTGAATAAATTACATTCTTGTTTGTTTGTTTGTTTCTGAGAGAGAGAGAGACAGCATGAGCAGAGGAGGGTCAGAGAGAGAGGGAGACACAGAATCTGAAACAGGCTCCAGGCTGTGAGCTGACTGTCAACACAGAGCCGTGAGATCATGATCTGAGCCGAAGATGGACAGTTACCGATTGAGCCAACCAGGAGCCCCTTATATCAATCAAATTCTAATCAAGGGACTAGAACCTACAAAAGTTTGAACTGGGAAAGTTTAATATAAAATGTTATTAATAGAAGATTAACTTTACAGGGCATTGGTTAAAAGGAGATAAGAAACTCTAAAGAATACGATATCAGACACAGGGGGCAGCCCCTAGCACTTGGGCTGAGACAGAATACTAAAGGAAGGGGTTCCACACCACAGACTGAAGCCCCTACCTTGGCAGAGGACACCAGCACAGCTCAGCAGATGAGTGAGATGCTAGCTGAGGTGCCACATCAACAGGAATCTGAAAACCCGCTCTCTGGAGCCTCCACAGGAAGGTGCTACAAGTGGGCATTCATTCCCAGGCCACCGGAGCATACGTGAGGTGAAGCCCACCGTCAGAGCTGCCCTGCTGGAGCCACTCAATTATGAAGGCACCTGACATGGTGTGATTCAAAGTTTCCCGGGGGGACAGGTGCTCCATGCAGCTGGCCATTTCTGGGTACTGCAGAAAACCCAAGTGAGTGGACCAGTACGCTGGAACGAGGAAGAGAAACTCCTTCCCCTGATGGGCTTCCTTCTTCTGTCCCTTCAACTGACAAAAGTTAACGCCATGCCAGCTGGCAGGGCAGAAAGATGTACAGGTCATCCCCATTATAATAGAGGAGGCAGTGAATGATAGATTTGGATTGAAAGGTGGTAAGTTGGTAATTGACTCAATTCCTACACCAATTTTTCATATGGACTCCTTAGGATGCTTCTGATAAAAACTTGAGATAAAGTGGAATCCTTCGAACTCATAGAATAGCTTCCTAGGCAAAGAAAGGCAAGTTGGCAGCTTAACCGGTGTTTCCAAGCATCTTGAGAATGAAGGTATTTACTTCCTTCACTCATTTATTCATTATTTCATTCAGATGCCTACTCTGTTCATAGCATTGGGTGTAGTGGTACAGGATAGGCAAACTATGTAGTTGCTCAAGGGATAAGAAGCAGTGCATGTAAAATAAGGCTGTTGGTACTTAGTAACCTACTCTCAAATTATTCTGGAAGATGCTTTGGTATGAATCCAAATCCAGACATCTATGAATAGAAGAAATATCCTGGAGTTGCCTCAGAAACAATAAATAATACAAACAAAAACACTTATTCTATTGTTAATCTTCAGACCTCTTTAAAAAATTCTTTTTAATGTTTGTTTATTTTTGAGAGAGAGGGAGAGAGAGACAGAGCATGAGCAGGAGAGGGGCAGAGAAAGGGACACAGAATCGGATGCAGGCTCCAGGCTGTAAGCTGTCAGCCCAGAGCCGGACACGGGGCTCAAACTCGTGAACCGTGAGATCATGACCTGAGCTGAAGTCGGTCGTTCAACCGACTGAGCCACCCAGGCGCCCCTCCTAAGAGCTCTTTTAACTGATAGACTCATGAATCAGTCTAGTCCATAAAGTCAAATCAGTTTTTTCTTAGAGATATTTGAGAGAAATGATTTAAATTAGTAGAACACATGCAAGTGATAAATTAATAAACTCATTATTGTTAATCATAGGTGGACTTTTTAAAATTTCAACTCTCCTAATAGAAGAAAAAAAAATAATAACGGACAATGTGTCCCCAAAACAGCTGAATAGTAACGTGCAGTGTTAATCATCACGCAAATTAATCTAGTATAACTCTGAAATGGCAAACGCTGACATTGTATAGCAACATGGAATGGGTCTATTAAACACTGGATTAAGGGACAAAGGAGACCACACAATTGTGTTAGAACACTGTTGAGCGTCCACTGCACTGTCTGGGCTTCGTTGTGAACCTTCCTATATTCCAGCTTTCAGGTTCCGGGTACACATTTTGTTACAGAAATAGTGGACTGTTTGCCTGGCTGCACCGACCTTAGATAAAACTCCCTCCCAGGATCCTCCTACCCTCATTCCCTAGGAAACGCACGCACATTTCCCTCCTGTTGTTCCTGGAAATCACCAGAGACGACAAGGGGGTCACTAAGCTTTCAAGACAGGTCAGCTCATGACTTTATACTCTTGCCTCCATATCAGTTTGCCTCTGCAGTTTGTTTTCAGGTTGTTGGTTGTTTTTTTTAAACAGGTAAAAGTTGAATTATTTTCTCTCATTCCCTAAGCTTTTGTATGGTGTCTACTAGTTGATTTTTTTTTCTTTTGTTTTCTGATCACTAAGCTGTAGTAAGTCCGTTGTGGATTCTAGCTGCTCTCAACCAGAAGACCATAGAGAACGCGGGGAAAGTTTTCTAAGGTCTCCCTAAGACCACGTTTGTTTAATGGCTCCCCCTGCTGGAGAGAATCGGCACTGCTTGTTTTTGTTACCAGATACAATGTTGGGGACCAGCTAGGAAAGCCTCTAGACGCAGCTGGAAATTTTCCAAAGAAATTGACCTAAAGATGAAACCACTGGTAGCAGCATTGTGAGAGACTGAAGAGAGGGATGTTCTGGATTTTCATCATTGCAAGATGTCTTCTGTTAAAGTGAGGGCACCAATTGAGAAGGACTGAGATCTTGAAAACTGGAATAGGGACCTATGAGAAAATTCCACTCAAGCTAGGGACATGGACCCCTAAATTCAACTGAGTCTTTTTTGCCAGCAAATGTAGCCCTTCCACTTTTGTCTTAGGAGGTTAACCTTTCTTTGCTTGGAGCATCTGTAATGCCCACCCTTCAGTAGATGGGTTCCAGGTTGAGTGAAGAGATATCTAATTTGAATTCTAAAAATAGAAGATTATGCTCCCTCAATCAATTCCCAGACTGGAGCCATTTTACAGACCCAGAATCTCTATAGTTTAGAGGAGGGGGGGAATTCTTTGAGAAAGAACTCTACTCAACAAAACAAAACAAAACAAAACAAAGAAATTATATAGTTCATCTTTTCCCCACTCTTCCCCAAAGAGATCTATGGCCATTTGTCTGGATGGCTATGCACTGAGGAAAAAGAAATAATCGAACTTTTGAGGAGTTGCTGTGCAGTGAATCTGAATGGACACTAATTTCAAGAGACCCAAACCATCAGTGTGTTATACTGATAAGAGTAGGAGCATAAATAGATCAAATGATGAATGAAGTTATGGATTATGTTGGCCTCACAGTGAATTCAGTTGGTCGCTCAAGCAAGAGTTTTGTTCTTTCCATCCATCACAGACTTCTCCCTAGGAAGACCCTATAGCTGGGCACATGGATGCTGGTAGCTTCTATTTCCTGAAGACTATCATCCAAGAACTCCTGGATATATATGTCAAAATGGAATCGATTTCCAAATTTGAAAGGAGAAAGAAAATAAGAAGGGATCATTTCCAAAATATCTGCACCAAGATTATGAAATGAATTATTCTAGGACCACCATGCAATCACTTGCTAGACTTCAGTGTAGAATCTCATGAGTGGAAATCACGCCACCCCGTGACTTTTAGTAAAATGACTGCAAACCAGAGGACCTTCACAGTCATCAGCAGTGTCTGAATCTCAAGACCTTTACAGACTACTCACAGCACAAACTGTTAGCTATTTTTGTGTCGATTCCCTGGGCACAGCAAGTCCATGGTGTTTACTGTCCCTTAAAATATTCTGTGTTTTCAAGTGTGCATTCTGAAAATTGTTCTAATAAATATCCTTATAGTACTATAAACACTACTGTGCTCATAAAATAAAACATTTTTGTTGGAATGTAGCATCAACATACCATAATACAAATACTTTACTGATCGGTTTATACAGTTTCCAACTCAACATACAGATGTAGGTTTGTCATGTTATGATATGATTTACAAGAAAACTTATAGGATATAATCACCTTAAAGAGGTGAACATCAGCATCACGAAAAGTTTTGTTTCTGAAGCATTTAAGCCTTCACATAAACTCCTTTGGCATTTATGAGATTCTCTTTCAATATCATCGCCCAAAATTCTTCAGCTTTGCCGAGGCACTCAATGACCTACCAATGAGCCCTCCATTGTCTGAGCCTCTGGTCTTTTGCAGCCTATCTGTCCAGCCTCATATCAGTAACTTCCATGATCATTTAGGGAAAATAATACAGCAAATAATTTTTTGAGTAGCTCTTATGTGCTAGAAACTTTAATAGGCACTAGAAACATAAAAACAGTTATGGAAACATTAGGTACTATACAGTAAGGTGAGAGTGGAGAACATTAGCCAAATATTCACTCGAAGACTGATACTGGTAAGACCAAAAATGTGGTCAGTGCTGGGGAGAGGAATATAATGTTGGGATATTTGACCTTGTCATGGAGATGACCTTGTCATCAAGCTTAAAAATTCAGCTCTTTATGAAGAATGTTTAAGAGTTCACTTGATGGAGAAGAGAAAGAAGAGAATTTCAGGTATAGGGATAACGGCTGTCAGGCAGTGTGGTGAAATTCTGTATGAGCTCCTGAAATTAGTCTAATGTGGTTGTGGTACTCAGAGTTTGGGTAAGTTTTGTGTAGAAAGGCACTAATTATGCAAAGATTCGAGCTGACAAGGATTGTAGGCTGTTATGAAGTTTGGTGTTATTCTAAATGTATTACATATATATATACATATATATATATATATTTTTTAAAGTTTATTCAGAAAGAGAGAGTGTGTGTGTGTGAGCAGGGGAAGGGCAGAGAGAGGGAGAGACAGAATCACAAGCAGGCTCCCCACTGTCAGTATAGAGCCCAACATGGTGCTCGATCTCACAAACTGTGAGATCATGACCTGAGCCGAAATCAAGAGTCCTGTGCTTCACCAACTGAGCCACCCAGGCACCCCTGGTGTTATTCTAAGAAAGATGCTGAAGTGTTTTTCCAAAAAAGGGTTGTATTATCAGTATATGTATTTTTAAAATGTCACTTATGTTACAGGGTAAAGAATAATTGAAATGGATTAGGAGTAGAACAAGGAAAACCTTGTTATGGAAGTTCTTTAATATTTTGGTACTTTTGCATTAAGTTTGTATAGATAGCAATTATGAAGGAATGAAGGGAAGAGGTCACATTTGAGAGGTATTTAGTGAAAACAGTAAAAATACTTGGTCTTGTAAGAAGAAGAGTGGAGAGCTGTCCAGAAAGGTGGGCCCAACAGAGGGTGATGATGACACAGTTAGTTTCTAAGTTGTGACTGTCTTGTCTTGTGTGGGGTGCCATTGGCTGGGCCACTGAGTGGTGGAGGACGCTTCCTTTCATGAGGAAAATGAATGAACTATTTTTATATGTTGAGTTTGCAATGCCCTTGAGATTTTAGATTTCATATGTTAATGTTTCATATGTTAAAAATGTTTCATATGTTTATTAATCAACTTTCTTTGATATAGTAGAGAGGGTATGTGTGCGCTTGCTTGTAAGCAGGAGAGGAACAGGGGAAGGAGAGCTAGAATCTTAAGCAGGCTCCACACCTAGCGCAGAGCACGATTTGGGGCTCGATCTCATGACTGTGAGGTAATGACCTGAACTTAAATCAAGAATCAGGTGCTCAACCAAATGAGCGGCCTAGGTGTCCCAATTTGATATGTTATATAAGCACTATGGTATATGGGTCTGGTGATCAGGGAAAAGTCTGGATTAGAGGCATAAATGTGCTATGAATTTCTTAGTAAGAATATAAGCAGTTAGGTAAGAGGGAAGATGTAGAGAAAATAAAGGCCGAAGTTTCAAAACTACAGGCAAAATGAGAATGGTGATTGAATAACTGATAATTCTGATGAAAAAATATATTCATTCTATCTTCCCACTATATAACATTTCATTTTCTCTATTAGCCTTCCTACATCTCTGAGAAATAGTACTATCTCCACACAAATGAACACACACACACACACACACACACACACACACACACACCCATCCTTTTGGGACACACATGGCCTTCTGAATTTTGATATTCAAACTTCATGTGGCATCTTTGAGTCAGAGAAATGGAGACTGATTTTCTTCAGTATGGATTACAGTTGACAAATCCACGGATTAACTTTTGCACACTTTTGTTCAGCTATCTTAATTTGAGACACCTGGGCACATTTCATGCTCCGAGTCCGCAGTTTTTCTTCTATTGAAAACCTATAAAGAAAGAAAATGGCTATCTTTATATCAGCATATGTCCAGCAACTAAAGAGAACTTCAGAAAATATTTTCTAAATTTTTACATAAAAACATGAGTATTTAAAGAATCCAGGATATGATGGGTAAGGTAATTCTTCCCACCCTCAGTTTTATTTTGCAAGAGAAGTTAATAGTTAAGGATTATTAGTCAAGGATGTATATGGATGATGCTAAAATGACACTTCTGGTTTTGTTCATTTAAAAATAGTTGAAAAAAGCAGATATTTATATTTGGCAAACTATACTTGTGGTCTGGGTTTGTTTGTTTTTTTTTTTTTTTTTTTTTTTTTGAGAGAGATTTTTTGAGTAGGGGAGAGGGGCAGAGGGAGAATAAAAGAAAATGCTAAGCAAGCTACATGCTCAGCGAGGAGCCCCAGATGAGGCTCAATACCACAACCCTGGGATCATGACCTGAGCTAAATCAAGAGCCAGATGTTCAACCAACCAGCTGAGCCACTGAGGTGCCCCTAAACTTGTGCTCTTATAAGAGATTTTACACTTGTCAATTTGCCTCTTTAATAAAATAAAAGGATGCTATTGGCAAGTCCTGTTTCACATCCTTACATCTTCTGATTGGGTGGAGTGAGATTTCTTTTTTTTTTCCTCAACGTTCTGAGTAGACCATTTTATACGAATATTTGTCAGATCATATGAATCAGTTAGGAAAATTATACTTGTTTCCTCAGGTCAAGCCTGACAGCATCAGACAACTCTTTCTTGTCATAGAGGATGAGATTAAAATCACAAAAAAAGCTAAAATACAATAAACTCACAGATGGGAGTCAAAAGAGCTGTTGTCTATCCAGATCCATGATTCCCTTCCGGGTGGAATAGTCAAGCCAATCCAGTAAAACACTTTAACATTCAGGTGCTTCCATAGGAAACTCTGAAGAGAAGAGGAAATGTTCTATGAAACAACTGATTCTTATAGATACAAAAAATTAGTATCTCAAGAGGACCTTCTGGGCGCTTGGTCCTGCACTAGAAGCAGAGATAGAAGAGGTAAGACATGCTTCACATTTTTCTAACAGCTTCGAGTGGAGGGATGAAGTACAGCACCACAATGCCGTGAAGGGTGTGTGGTGGCAGGATATCCTGACCGTGAAGTCAAACTTCCAAATTTGAGTCCTGGCCCTACGATTGATTACTATGCATCTTAGGACAGTTAGTGAATCTTTTTACTTGTGTTTTCGCCAATCTCTGAAGCTCAGATTATACTAGTATCTATATAAAAGAGTGACTACTATTTTGTGATTAAATAACATTATTATACACTGCTTGGCACATAACAAATTCCCATTACGTAAATGTTAGTGCTTATAATTAACTACAAGTATGAAATAATATATAGAAGCAAGAAGATGTACAGGGAAGAAAGAAAGCAATACCTGAGTTGACATGGTACGTACTTTCATAGTTTAATATCTTAGTCTATAGTAATAAACCCCCTGAGCCATATCTGTGGCCAGACATATTAAAGATACATTTCCCAGGCTCCTTTTGGCTAAGCGTGGCAATGTGACTGACCTAATTTCTGGCTAATGGAACAGAATGGAAGTGATATTGAAATTCTAATCAAGCATTTAAAAGGTAGGGCTACATCCCTCCGTTCATTATTTCCTTCTTTTCTGATGACCAGAATGCGGACATGGTGGTAAATCACACAGACAGCACCCTACAGATGAGACCAGGAATCCATAGCTGTATAGACTAAAATGTGAATGACATAACCTATTCCATATAGAATAGACAGATTTCCCCCCCTATTTTAACACTTCACCATTGAAAACATCAGACAATCTGTGGCTTATAGTAGTTTAACTGGGGCTTTGTTTTTGCTTTTTAACTGTCCTAACACTTTTAAGTGTACCAAAGTTACATCTTATACTTGAAATTGTTTTAGATTCAATAAATAAACCTTGTTTAAGCTACAGCGGTTCTCAGTCACATGCAGCTAAACTCATGTGCTAAATGTCATAACTGTTTGTAAGAAAGTAAATAGTCATTATGCACGCGTTCAAGAGGGTGTAGTGCTTTTCCAGTGAATAATCTTTGCACTATGGTAGAAAAAATCAGGTGACTTAATTTTTGTAGGTCTGCTTCTGGTATCTCTGTTCCGTTTTACCAGTCTATCTGTCTTTTGCCAATTCTATACCATATTAACTAATTTTGCTTTATGGTTTGTTTGGGTTTTTTTGTTTATCTCTTGGACTTATTTTTTCAGTTATTCAAAGTGGAGCATTGATGGGGCGCCTGGGTGGCTTAGTCGGTTAAGCGTCCGACTTTCGCTTAGGTCATGATCTCGCGGTTCGTGGGTTCGAGCCCCGCGTCGGGCTCTGTGCTGACTGCCGGCTCAGAACCTGGAGCCTGTTTCCGTCTGTGACTCCCTCTCTCTCTCTGACCCTCCCCTGCTCACGCTGTCTCTCTCTCTCTCCTAGAAATAAATAAATAAATAAATAAATAAATAAATAAAAAACAAAGTGGAGCATTGATAACTCCAACTGTATTTGTGGATTTCCCCATTTCTCCTTTTAGTTTCATCAGCATTTACCTTGCTGCATATGTGCATATATAAATAATTGACTCCTGTTATGGGATTCAGGGGCAAGAGGGTGAAATATTAGGGACTGAATTGTGTGTCTCCAAAATTCCTAGCTTGAAGCCCTCACACCCAGTACTTCAAAATATGACTGCATTTAAAGTCAGAGCCTTTAAAGAGCTGACTAAGCTAAACTCGGGTTATTGGCATGGGTCTTAATTCAATCTGGCTGGTGTCCTTATAAGAAGAAAAATTTGGACACATGAATAGACACAGATGCACCCACACTGAGGAAAGACCATGTGAGGACACAGTAAGAAGGTGGCCTTCTGAAAGTCGTGGAGAGAGGCATTGGCCAATACTTTGATCTTGGGACTCACAGCCTTCAGAACTGCAAGAAATTCATTTCTCTTGCTTTTAAGTAATTAAATGTGTTGGTACTTGGTCATGGCTGCCCCAGCAACTCATTTATCATTTTGCAGTATTCCTTCTGCAAGTGTCTTATTTCTTTTGGTCCTTTTATATACCTCATGCTCAATTGTTTGAAGCTGTCCAACATAGCGATTTTGTGCGTAGTAACGAAATTACGTTACCAGTTTGTCGTAGGTCTTTAATGTGGGGTTGAAGTTAATCGTTAGGAGGGTGGGTTTGTGATTTGTTGCTGCTCTGGTCAGTCTCAAGGCACCGCAAGTTTCCAATTCCTGTCCTGGTATCTTGTGTTTAGTAGTTTTGGTTTGTCTGTTTGCCTGAGAAATGTCTCCTTGACCTGAGCATTGAAGTTTCCCTTTGCACCTTGCCTTAAGAAGATCTCTTTGCGCATTCTTCTTCCTCCTTCGTCCCTCTCACTCCTTGACCTCCTATTTGAAACTTGTTAGCTTGGTAGTAAAAGGCAGCAGAAGGGACGATCTTTCTTGTTCTGACTATATCTCAGTCTTAGGCAGGAACTTACCCCCGGATCTTCTCTGTGTGGCTTTCTCTGTTCTGCTGCCCATCTCCCCGAATGTAGCCACGGTCCCAGGTGTTTTCTCGCCTCTCCCACAGGAGTATTTTTGGTCCCCAGTCCTCTTTCTCACCTGCACCGGTGTTTGACCAGCACCCTAAGGGCAGGTGTCCTCGTCACCACCACATGCATGAAGGCTTTTGATCCATAGCACAGGTAGCAGACGGGGGGCAAGGATTGAAGTGAAATTTCTTGCCACTTCTGCATCATTGTTCTTTTCTTCTCCCGGGTCTGTGCCACAGCAGACACTTTCTTACGGTTCTTTACAATTTTTTTTTCTTTTTTATAATGTTTATTTTTGAGAGAGAGAGAGAGAGTTGGGAAGGGGCAGGGAGAGATGGAGGCACAGAATCCAAAACATGCTCCAGGCTCCAAGCTGTCAGGACACAGCTGGTCACTGGGCTTGAACTCACAAACTGCGAGATCATGACCTGAGCCAGACACCCGGTGCCCCTCTTTCCAATCTTTTCTTTGAGATCCAGTGGTGTTGACAGAAAAACAGCCTTCCAGTGAGGGAGGTTGTGTCTTCTCGCTCGCACAAAACTGTTTCAACAGAGATTTTGACTCTGCACTCTAACGTTCCAATGGATTTGAAACAAGTTGGCAACTTATAGTTAACTTGGCTATTTCTTACTGTAAAATTTGTAGTAACAGTTCTTTAAGATCTCTGCATCTTGGGGGCGCCTGGGTGGCTCAATCAGTTAAGCATCTGACTTCAGCTCAGGTCATAATCTCACAGTCTGTGGGTTGGAGCCCCGCATCGGGCTCTGTGCTGACAGCTCAGAGGCTGGAGCCTGCTTCAGATTCTGTCTCTCTCTCTTTCTCTTTCTTTCTCTCTCTGCAACTCTCCCCCTCATGTTCTGTCTCTCTCTGTCTCAGAAATGAATCAATGTTTATTTTTGCATCTTGGAATGAAAGCTATAAATCTCTTTGCTATTTTGTTGTTGTTTTTTTAAATTCTTCTTTTTCTCATTTTCTCCTTATTCCTCCCCTTGTCCTTCCTTCTTCTCCTTCTTCTTTCTACTCTTTTTTTCTTTCTTTTTTCTTTGCTATATAATGACACATAGGTTTTCTAGATGGCCATATAATTCTCCTTCCCCCCCCCACTTTATTCTTAACTTATTTGAAAGCTAGAAAAGTACTTGTTAGAAAAAGTACTTTCTGTTTCTTGGAGTAATTATTTTTCTGTAATATATATCCTATCTGACTTTTACTTGCCTTCTTTGGAGAAATTTGGAGACAGAAATATTTATGTATAAATCCTATGCTGCTTCCTATTAGATTCTTATTTATCCATGAAATAGAACAATTACACCTGGTCCATGCAGTTGATTAGGGATAATGTGAAGGGGTGCAGTCTAAGCTGTAGGAAGAAATTTTCTATTAAAATATATTGTCTCAGTTTACTGGTCTCCCAAATCTGGTTTATTGATTGCCTAGAAGACATGTCTTTCCTGCATTTCAACATCCTTCCCTTCGATAGTGAGCAGGAAAGAGATGAGGTTCTTAGTGAAATATTTCATTGCATAATTTCTTCATGCAGTGATTTATTATATATCCCTTCCATAAGATTCTTATGAGAAGCTTTCCAGCTGATACCCACTTCCCCATTCTTGTCTTAAAATTAACATTGACGAGAAGAAAACAGTTCTTAATCTATCCTGGGTTCAGCTCATATTTGAGTCCATTTGAACTGCATCTGATAGACAGTCTTACAGTCTGAGATTTGGTGTTTCACTGCTTACAGTGAGAAGATAGCTCACTTATTTTTATTTATTTATTTTTCTTGTGATGGATTCTTGTGAGACTCAGAAGAGATTTTCTTTTCCTCTTCAGAAATTTCAACAACTGTGCTGTCCCCCCAGATGTCTATTATTCAGTCAGGCTTGTAAAGTGCTGCTGGTGGGTTTTCTGAAACGAAATCTTTGACATAACTTCTCATTCCAATATACCAATCCTTATGCAGAGTACCCTTCTTTGATGCATACTAATCAACATCTATATTGGCCTTATTAATTAAAGGTTTAGTGTCCAATATTCATGTAGCAAAACTTCAGTATAAATTAAACCAGTTAGAGAAATCTTCTGCTCAAGAAGAATGTGCTTAATGAGGGCTATTCTGTATTTCCTTTATCTCAACATAATCTTTTTAAAATTCTTTTAAAATTTATTTTATTTATTTTTGAGACAGAGAGAGACAAAGTACGAGTTGGGGAGGAGCAGAGAGAAAGGGAGACACAGAATCTGAAACTGGCTCTAGACTCTGAGCTGTCAACACAGAGCCCGATGCGGGGCTTGAACCCACGAACCATGAGATCATGACCTGAGCCGAAGTTGGATGCTTAACTGACTGAGCCTCCCATGTGCCCCATCTCTCAACATCATCTTGAGTTTAGCTGCCATGATACCTGACAGTAGCCTTTGTGACTATTGCAATAAACATGAAAGATGAGGGAAGATATTTACCGTCTTACATTTAAAAATGGAATCTAGTAAGCAGCGGGGGTTCCTTGTGGAGAAGTGAGGTGTACAGTATCAGATTAATTCTTCCAATCCATAGCTGCCCCCCCAAAAGCTTAAAAATAAACATGTAGTTAAAAAATTCATTCAACCAACATTTATGTAGTTAATAGGAATGAGGCTTAAAATTATTTTCATAGAAATTTTCAAATATGTAGCACAATGACTACAATGAAAAGTGTGAAGAATACTATAATCTCTAAGTTTAATATCTCACCATATCAATGAAGTCTCGAATCACCATGAGATGTGAATTTTTCACGGCACAGTCATCTTTACTTTCATGCCAAGATTTATTCTTTTCAGCAACCCAGTAACACTTCCCCCCATGTAGCTTCCAGTCTTTCGAAGGGCATGATTTATGAGCAGTAGAAGAGTTCAAAGAAACTGGAAGGGAAAAGGATAAGCAATTAAAAGAAACATAGAACTATGTCCCTAATACCGTATACAAGCTACAAAATTTGTTAAATTATGGTCTAAAGTTTTCTTTGACAAACGTATGTGCTTTTCTCAGGAAGATATAGAAAACCTGAACAGACCCATAACTAGTGAAGAAATCGAATCAGTTATCAAAAATCTCCCAACAAATAAGAGCCCTGGACCTGATGGCTTCCCAGGGGAATTCTACCAGACATTTAAAACAGAATTAATCCGAATTCTTCTCAAGCTATTCCAAAAAATAGAAATCGAAGGAAAACTCCCGGACTCATTTTATGAAGCCAGCATCACTCTGATTCCCAAGCCAGACACAGATCCAGCAAAAAAAAAGAACTATAGGCCAATATCCTTGATGAATACGGATGCA
>NW_024082148.1:0-11118 GCF_003009895.1 Hyaena hyaena | reverse complement strand
GGCTCAGGTCATGATCTCACAGTCTGTGGGTTCGAGTCCCACATCAGGCTCTGTGTTGACAGCTAGCCCAGAGACTGGAGCCTGCTTTGGATTCTGTGTCTTCCTCTCTCTCTGCTCCTCCCCTGCTGGCTCTTCATCTCTCAAAATAAAGACATAAAAATTTTGTTTTAAAAATAATGAGCATTCAAGTCTCAGGGAGATAAAAATTTTAAAGGAAAAAATGGAAATTAGAGATTTTAATTAGTGGTACACCATTAAAAGACATTTTGGGAGTTATCTATCACACTGGAATAAATGTTCTTGGATGAAATTTGCATTAGTGGCCCCAAAAACTCAAGATAGATTGATCCCCCCGTTACAAGAGGATATTGACCTGCCAAATGTGCTCGTAACAGGTAGTTTTGACTTATAATGTTTGTCAATAGATTTAGATGATGACACATAGCCATTCTGGATATACCAGTAATTTATTGCCCCTCAAATAAATATCATTTATTTTTTTAATGTTTTTATTTATTTATTTATTTATTTAGTTATTTCTAGGAGAGAGAGAGACAGAGTGAGCAGGGGAGGGTCAGAGAGAGAGGGAGTCACAGACTGAAACAGGCTCCAGGCTCTGAGCTGGCAGTCAGCACAGAGCCCGACGCGGGGCTCGAACCCACGAACCGCGAGATCATGACCTAAGTGAAAGTCGGACGCTTAACCGACTAAGCCACCCAGGCTCCCCAATAAATATCCTTTAAAAACACACATATACATATGCACATAAAATGACCTGAAGCCACTGAAGCATGAACAAAAGGACGCAGATTTTGGAGGGGAAGTGACACTTGAAATACGTATGGGAAGGTATATATTTTTCACTTTTTCAACTTTTAGCTTAAGACAGTCCAATGTTGGTGCCATGTAGAGTGAGTAACATTTCAATAGACCTGCAGTCAAATCTGCAATCTTTCTAGACAAACAACAACAACAACAACAACAACAACAACAACACGGAAAACAGAATTTGAGGCAACCACAGATGTCAAAAATGGAGGATGAATCCCATGCACAAGAAAACATAAAGGATGTGCACCGAGTTCTATGTATAAAAGTTTTCCAAGTCACTGATGCATGTGAAAGCTACATTATAGCTAAAGATAAAATAATTTATTTGAAAAGAATTGGTTTAAGATTTGATCTGCTGCCCAAAAGATAGATATTTTTGGTTGTTTGTTTTAGAGAGCACCATGGGGGAGAAGGGCAGTGGGAGACAGAGGGAAAAAGACAGAGAGAGAGAGAGAGAGAGAGAGGGTGGGAGGTAAGATCTTAAGCAGACTCGAAATCCAGTGCAGAGCCCGACGTTGGGCTCAAGTCCACAGCCCTGGGCTCATGACCAAGCCAAAATCAAGCGTCAGACCCTCAACCACTCAACCAAATGAGCCACCCAGGCACTTCCCAAAAGACAGAAATTTAAATCTGAGGTCAATTATAAAGTCCCTGCTAAAATAGGAAAACCAACACATTTTGGAGAAATACATCAGAATATAGACTACTCAAAAGAGTCTGCAAAATATCCAAGGGAACAGTCTCAAATTGCTTGACATAAAAAATCAGGAAACTATGACCAATTAAAAAGAGAAAGGGAATCAATGTAGCCCAACAGGAAAAAGATGCAGATGTGAGAATTATCACCAAATATTCTAAAGCAGTTGTTCTAACTATCCACAAGGATGTGAAAGAAAATTTGTTTGTAATTTAAAAAATGTGACACTTCTAAGAAATAGAGAATTTTGAATTTTGTTAAGAAATAAAATTTATAATTAAGAAATACATGATATGCAAATTTCATTAGATTGGCTTTAAAAGCAGAGAATTAGCAGAAAAAAATGGTTAGTGAACTTGAAATTGTCCAATATAAAAAACAGGGAAAACAGTTGGAAAAAATATACAGGGTCTCAAGGTTTTTCAGAGCAATATAAAAACATTTCACATACATGAAATTGAAATCCTAGAACCAGCAGAAAGAGAAAATAGGGGGAAAAAAGGAAAACAGTTCAATTTCCCCAAGTTATTTAAATTTATAAACTCGTACTTTCAAGAAGCTTATTAAACCCTAAGCAGGTATTTTTACATAGGTAAAAATAAAATTAACTGCTCAAAAGAAAGACAGAGAAAAATCTTAAAAACAGAGAAAAATTGCATGCCATTTCCAGGGAAACCATTATTCAAAAACTCCTCTTTCACATAATGAATTGTGGGAGACTGAATACAGTGAAAAACATCTTCAAATTGCTGAACGGAACCAAGAAACAGATACTTAACTGTGGAGAACAAGCTGATGGTTACCAGAGAGGAGGTGGATGGGGAAATGGGTTAAGTAGGTGATAGGGATTAAGGACAGGACTTGCTGTGACAAGCACCAGGTATTGTATGGAAGTGTTGAGTTACCATATTGTACACCTGACACTTATTACACTGTATGTTGACTAACTGGAATTTAAATAAAAACTTAAAAAGAATTGTTGAGGAGAAAAAAATAACTGTTAACAAAATGTTCTCTATTCAGACTATTATATCTTTCTAAAAGCATGACAAATTTAGACACTTCTAAAAGAATCCATTGCCAAATAGTCACTACATTGGAGGTTAAAGGAAGTTCTTCAGGCTGATGGGAAATGCTTCTAAATGGAAATTTTAATGTTCAAGAAAGAAGAGCATCAGAAATGGCAAACATGGGTAAAAATAAAAGTATAAGGTGAGTGACATATATTCAAAAGAGGTTTCTTCTCGTTTTCAATATTAAGTCCACACACTTTCCTAGCTTGTACAATTCTTCTTTAGTTTGATGTAATACAACAAATCTGAGCCTTTCCAGGTCATCATGCCAAATACATGATATAATTATTGCTAAAGACACCAGATCTCGGAGGGAGTCTACATGGCAGAGAGGTAGGGGGACCCAAAGTTCCTTCATTCCTCAAACACAGCAGGGTTGAGGCTAAAAGACTTGGAATTCCAGGAATTCAGGCTACAGAGTGACAGAAACATCTCGAGGGGCACATGATTGTGAATTGCGAGAGATAAAGCAGGTGGAATAGGCACTTAGGGAAGGATCCCCTTCTGTGCTGATGGAAGAAGGTAGATAGCTGCTCCAAGGACAAAAGATCATGCAGGCACCTGCCAGGCAGAGGCCCTTTGTCATCTAGATAGGGTGGCACTACCCTGGAACTGGGATATGTAGATCCAGGTGGTTTAAGACATGGAGGTTTGATCCCAGCAAAGCATCTGGGAAGCATGGGAGACTGTGGAGCAGGACAAACTGGCCTGATCATGCCCATGCAGCACCGTGAGGACGCCCTGAACAGAGTGGTCTGGGACACCCAGTCCAGGGAGGAAAGACTGGGGTGCTGCCATTTTTCTCCCCATCACCAACAAGGTTGTGTTCCCTGTAGGGAACAAGACAGCAGGCCCACAGTGGAGGTAGGACCCACCTACATCAAACCCCGCCCTCTGTGCCCGATAACTGCATATCTACGAGCAAGATTGATACAGACAGAAGCAAACAGCCCCTCCTCCAGACCAGCGCAGCCACGGGTTCCAAGGCACCGTCGGGTATCAGTCCAGTAGTTTTGCATTTTCTGACTTGATTCTTGGCCAATTCTTATTTTATATATATGTTTCTTTCTTTCTTTTCTTCCTCTTCTCTTCTCTATTCTGGTTGTTAGTTTATTTAAGTAGACATTTTTTTAAGCTATTATTTTTACACCTCTTCTGTGTTTCCTTCTTTATTTTCCTTTTTCTTTCTCTAGATTAAGCCATATAGCATTTCTGATTCTCTGCTTGGTCAATTCTTGCTCTCTGTCTCTTTTTTTTTTTTTTTTTTCTTTTTTTTTTCCCTGTTCCTGTCTTTTCTCTCTTTGTATGGGATAAATCTTCCCTTTTTAAAATTTTTCCAAGACTACTTGAAAGAATAAATCAAAGCACACCTGGGGGAAGATCCAAANTCTTCTCTTCTCTATTCTGGTTGTTAGTTTATTTAAGTAGACATTTTTTTAAGCTATTATTTTTACACCTCTTCTGTGTTTCCTTCTTTATTTTCCAAATTCTTTCTCTAGTCCATGCCATAATGCATTTCTGATTCTCTGCTTTGTTAATTTTTGCTTTCTGTTTTTTTTTTTTTTTTTTTTTTCCTTTTCTTTTTCCCTGTTCCTGTCATTTCTCTCTTTGTATGGGATAAATCTTCCCTTTTTAAAATTTTTCCAAGACTACTTGAAAGAATAAATCAAAGCACACCTGGGGGAAGATCCAAACCACTACTACAAGTAGGGAAATAAAGCAACCTGAGTCACAACAATTGAGAGAAGACAATACACTCCAAAAATACTTCCTGAAATGCCAGGTCTTGGACAGTGTATGATCCCTTTTTAATATAATAGTGTTCACAGGTGCAGGCCACATAACAAGCTATTAAAATACATAAAGGGTAAAAAACTAGCCAAAATGATGAAATGGAAGAAATCGCCTCAAAACAAACTCCAGAAAAAATGACAGCTAAAGAATTACTGAAAACAGATGTAAACAATATATATGATCAAGAATTTAGAATAATAGTTATAAAATTAATAACTAGGCTTAAAAAAAGCATAGGAGACAGCAGAGAACCTATTGCTGAAGGGATTAAGGAACTAAGAAAAAGTCACCATGAATTAAGAAATGCTGTAAATGAGGTGCAAAACAAACTAGATACAGTAACAGCAGTAATGGAGGAGGCAGAGGGGAGAATAAGAGAAATAGAACATAAAATTATGGAAAATGACAAAGATGAAAAAAAGAGATAGGAAAGTAAGGGACCATGAGGAGAGAATTAGAGAACTAAGTGATTCAATGAAACATAAAAATATTCCTATCATAGGAGTTCTGGAAGCAGAAGAGAGAAAGAAAGGGGAAAAGGAGTTTACTTGAACAAATTATAACTGAGAACTTCCATAATCTGGAGAAGGAAGCAGAAATCCAAATCCAGGAAGCACGGAGAACCTCTTCAGATTCAACAAGAATAGGCCTTCCCCATGGCTATTCATAGTGAAATTGGCAAAATACAAAGATAAACAGAGAATTCTGAAAGCAGCTAGGGACAAATGGGCCTTAATCTACAAGGGTAGACACATGAGGATAATAGCAGACCTTTCCACTGTAACATAGCAGGCCAGAAGGGAGTGTCAGGAAATATTCAATGTGCTGAAGAGGAAAAATATGCAGCCAAGAATCTTTTTCTTAATGAAAAAATATGTTTAACGTTTATTCATTTTTGGAAGAGAGAGAGAGACAGAGCGTGAGCTGGGGAGGAGCAGAGAGATAAGGAGACATAGAAGCTGAGGCAGGCTCCAGGCTCTGAGTTGTCAGCATAGAGCCCAATATGGGGCTTGAACTCACAAACTGTGAGATCGTGACCTGAGCCGAAGTCGGTCCTTAACCAACTGAGCCACCCAGACACCCCCTGCTTTTTAAATATTTTTTTATTTTTTTAACAGCCAAGAATCTTTTATCCAGGAAGACTGTCATTCAAATTAAAGGGAGAGATAAAGGCTTTCCCAGACAAACAAAAACTACAAAAGTTCATGACCACTAAACTAGCCCTGCAAGAGATCCTAAGGAAGAATTTGTGAATGGAACACTGCATAGATTACAAAGGACCAGAGACATCACCATAAACATGAAACCTACAGATAACACAAGGACACTAAATCTATATCTTTCAAATATCACTCTGAATTTAAATGGTCTAAATACTCCAATCCAAAGACATAGAGTATCAGAATGGATTAAAAAAAAACAAGATCCAGCTATATGCTGTCTATAAGACACTCATTTAGATCTGTGGACACCTTCAGATTAAAAATGAGAGAATGGAGAACCATCTATCATGCTACTTGAAGTCAAAAGAAAGCTGGTGTAGCCATACTTATATCAGACAAGCTAGATTTTAAAACAAAGGCTGTAACAAGAGATGAAGAAGGGCATTATATCATAATTACAGGGTCTATCCATCAAGAAGTGCTAACAATGATAAGTGTTTATGCCCCCAACATGGACATCCAAATGCATAAATCAATTAATCACAAGCATAAGCAATCTTATTGATAAGACTACAGTAAACTTATGAAAGAAATTGAAGACACAAAGAAATGGAAAAATATTTCATGTTCATGGATTGGAAGAACAAATATTGTTAAGATCACTACTACCCAAAGCAATCTACAGATTCAACGCAATCCCAATCAAAATTGCACCAGCATTCTTCTCAGAACTAGAACAAACAATCCTAAAATTTGTAGGAACCACAAAGACCCTGAATAGCCAAAGTAATGTTAAAAAAGAAAACCAAAGCGAGAGGCATCACAATCTTGGACGTTAGCTCTACTGCAAAGCTGTAATCATGAAGACATTATGGAATTGGCACAAAAACAAACACATAGACCAATGGAATACAATAGAACACCAGAATTGGACTGAATGATGTATGGATAACTAATCTTAGACAAAGTGGGAAAAAGTATCCAGTGGAAAAAAAAACAGCCTCTCTAACAAATGATGCTGGGAAAACTGGACAGCAACATGCAGAAGAATGAAACTGGACCACTTTCTTATACCATACACAAAAATAAACTCAAAATGGATGAAGGATCTAAAAGTGAGACGGGAAACAATCAAAACTCTAGAGGAGAAAACAGGCAACAACCTCTTTGACCTCAACGGCAGCAACATCGACATCTCTGAAGGCAAGGGAAGTAAAAGCAAAAATGAACTATTGGGACCTCATCATGATTAAAAACTTCTTCAGTGCAAAGGAAACAATCAACAAAATTGAAAGGCAACCGACTGAATGGGAGAAGATATTTGCAAATGACATATCAGATAAAGGGTTAATATCCAAAATCTATAAAGAACTTACCAAACTCAACACCCCAAACACAAATAACAAAAGACATGATTAGACACTTTTCCCAAGAATACATCTGGATGACCAACAGACACATGAAAAGATGCTCAACATCATTCATCACCTGGGAAATAGAAATCAAAACCACCCTGAGATACCATCTCACACTGGTCAGAGTGGCTGAAACTAACAACTCAGGAAACAATAGATGCTCGTGAGGATGTGGAGAAACGGGCACCCTCCTACACTGTTGGTGGGAATGCAAACTGCTGCAGCCACTCTGGAAAACAGTGTGGAGGTTCCTCAAAAAATTAAAAAAATAGAACTACCTTATGACCCAGCAATTGCACTACTAGGAATTTATCCAAAGGATACAGGAGTGCTGATGCATAGGGGCACCTGTACCCCAATGTTTATAGCAGCACTCTCCACAATAGCCAAATTATGGAAAGAGCCCAAATGTCCATTGGCTGATGAATGGATAAAGAAGTTGTGGTATAATTATACAATGGAATACTACTCGGCAATGAGAAAGATTGAAATCTTGCCATTTGCAACCACGTGGATGGAACTGGAGGGTATTATGCTAAGTGAAATAAGTCAGTCAGAGATATACAGATATTGTATGTTTTCACTCATATGTGGAATTTGAGAAACTTAACAGAAGCCCATGTGGGATGGGAAGGTGAAAAAATAGTTACCAGCAGAGAAGGAGGCAAACCACAAGAGACTTTTAAATACAGAGAAAAGGCTGAGGGTTGATCGGGTAAGTCGGGGAGAGGGGAAAATGGGTGATGGGCACTGAGGAGGGCACTTGCTGGGGTGAGAACTAGGTGTTGTATGTAAGTGATGAATCATGGGGATCTTCTCCTGAAGACCAGAGCATGCTGTATACAGTGTATGTTAGCTAACTTCACAGCAAATGATATTAAAAAAAGAAAAGATACCAGCAACAATGCAACTAGGACTTTTAAGGACATATTTAACAAGAAATCACTATAATTGCACTTCTATATTTCTGATAGTAGATAATTTGACCAGATAGTATGAACCAGTACTTCTCAACCATTTCTGTATTGTGGAATATAAAAAAATTTCTAAAGCGGTGGAAGATGAATAAATAAAAGTCTATAGTCTACCAATTAATCATCTAGATAGATCTTTATAGCTCAAGAAGCTTAAGGCACACAGATGCTAAGGCACACTGTTGTAAAAACTCTCTTTTGAAGATACTTTTCTAGAACATACCTAGATCCTAAAAGAATTAGATAAAAAAATATTGCTTAGGAGCACCTGGGTGGCATCTTAGGAGCATTTTGTTAAGCATCTGACTCTTGATTTCTGCTCATGTCATGATCTCAGGGTTGGGGGATCGAACCCTGCATAGGGCTCTGCACTAGGTATGGAGCCTGCTTTAGATACTTTCTTCCCTCCCTCTCCTGCTTGTGCTTTCTCATTCTTCCTCTCTAAAAAATAAAAATAAAAATATTGCTTCGCTTGTAAGAAATATGGAAAATTGCTAAAGGGAGGCACTTAGCTAGAAGTGGAATGGGGAAGTGTTTACATAAATGAGTTCATAAGGCAAGATTGCCCTCAAAGCTAAATATTTATTTATTTTTCATCTTAATGCATACATAAAAACGTTTATTTTAACAATATTCAGTACCCATCCATGATAAAAAAAAAAACAAACCTCTCAGCAAACTTGGAATAACAGGTATAAAAGGCAACTTCCTTGGTGCGCCTGGGTGGCTCAGTCAGTTAATCCTCCGACTTTGGCTCAGATCATGATCTTGTGGCCCATGAGTTCCAGCCCCATATTGGGCTCTGTGCTGATGGCTCGGAGCCTGGAGCCTGCTTCAGATCTGTGTCTCCCTCTCTCTCTGCCCCTCCCCTGCTCACACTCTGTCTCTCTCTCAGAAATAAACAAACATCAAAAAAATTTTTAAAAAGGTAATTTCCTTAATCTGATTAACATACAGCAAACATTATGCTTAATGATGAAATACTGAAAATTTTATCTTTTAAAAATAAATTTTTATTTTTAATTTATTTTTATTTTATATTTAATTAATTTATTTTTTAAGTTACATCCAAGTTAGTTAGCATATAGTGCAATAATGATTTCAGGATTAGATTCCCATGATTCATCCCCTACGTATAACACCCAGTGTTCATCCCAACAAGAGTCCTCCCTAATTCAAAGCTAATGAATTAGTTTTAGGGGCCCAAGTCCAGACCTTGGATTCACTGAAAGGTGATGGAATGAGCCAAGTTAGATTCTGATTAGCCCAATTTCTTCAATTTTTTAAAAACATTTATTTATTTTTGAGAGAGAAACAGAGTGTGAGCAGGGGAGGGGCAGAGAAAGAGGGTGACACAGACTCCAGAGCAGGCTCCAGGCTTCAAGCTGTCAGCACAGACCCTGACAGGGGCTCGAACCCACAAATCGTGAGATCATGACCTGAGCCAAAGTGGGATGCTTAACTGACTGAGCCACCCAGGTACCCCCATCCAGAGTCTTCAAAAACGCCTCAAGTCATCCAATCATTAGCGCCTCACTATCTCCCTGCAGATAAAAATCCAAACCATCTTCTCAAGAAAGTATCTTTAATTTTTCTTTAAGAGATTCCACCAATTGAAATCACTCAAATTAGAATAAAAACATATCAAATGCTTTAAAAAAAACAGGCACGCAGTAGGATACACAAATAGCAGATTTGGTCACCAAAGACTTTAGATATTTAAATAATCATGTGTATCATAAATCATAATGTTTTAAACTATTTTAAGAAATAAAAGAATAAGTAGAAAAATTATCAGATAACAGGAGACTCTTGAAAGCTAACAGACGTGCGTTTGAAATTAAAGCCTTAGAATTGAAAACTACAATCACTGAAATCAGACTCCATAAATGAGTCTGTCATTTAGACACAGGAAAAGAGAACATTTGTGGACTGCAAAACATATCTGAAAACATTGCCTTCAGCACAAATCAATGACTTTCAGTACACAACGGGATGCTACGAGAAATGGGGGGTAAGCCTGTTGCACATCTAATTTAAGTTCTGGAAAGAAAATACAGAGAAGGTAGACAAAGAATTAGAACTAATGGCTGAATAGATCATTTAAGTTTTACTTTACATATTTTAAGCTTTATTTTTTTATTGAGTCAAATTTAGAATTGATATTCTTTCCTGGTGAATTGATCTAGGACTCTAGGAGACTTGGCTTATACATCTATAACAATAGGATGAGGGTTAGAAAACAAGTTTGACAGAATTTAAAGCTAGAGCTTTATTTAATAACATTATTATGACTTCTGCTGCAGGTAGAGTACATTACAGTACTTTTGCTCTGGGGATGCCATCCCACAAAATTTGCCTTCAGAGTCACACCAGTTTTAAAAAAAAATTAACATGTGTTGTATCAGATATTTTTTAGAATGTGGTCAAGGGGGCTTGGTAATATCAAAATCCAATTTAATGTTTTCATGAATTCTCAGAATTTGAATGTACTCTATATGAGGGACTGGTAAGTCTTTCTAATAGAATTACACCTGGGTGTTCAGAAGAAGAATGGTAGATAGTTTTTCAATATAGAATTAAAAATTAAATTCATAGATGTAAAAGTGTTATAAAACCTCTGGAAAAAAAGAAAGCAGAAAGGCAAAGTAATTGAGTGTTTTCTTGACTTTTAAAAGTATGCAGGGGGGCGTGGGTGGCTCAGTTGGTAAAATGTCTGACTTTGGCTTAGGTCATGATCTCACCGTTTGTGGGTTTGAGCCCCACCTTGGACTCTGAGCTGACAGTGCACAGCCGGCTTAGAATTCTCTCTCTCTCTGTCTCTCAAAAATAAATAAATTTAAAAAAGAATTCAAATACATTCATATGAACGAGCAAGACAAAGACTAATATAAGATTACCATTTATAATTATTTTGTATTTAATAACATTACCTGGCAGGAAAAAAACTACCTGGTATAATCATGAACTTTAAAAATGAAAATCTATACATTTTATTTTATTTTTTGACGTTTAATTATTATTATTTTTTTTTTACAAATAGTTTATTGTCAAATTAGTTTCTACATAACACTCAGTGCTCATCCCCAAAGTGCCCTCCTTCATGCCCATCCCCCCCTCCCCCCCACATCCATCAGTCCTCAGTTTTTGTCAGCATTCAAGAGTCTCTCA
>NW_024082147.1:231241-314059 GCF_003009895.1 Hyaena hyaena | reverse complement strand
CAAATAAAATAACCAAGGCCTCAACAAGAGAGACCCAGAGACACCATTCAAAGAACACTTCCTGATAGGCCCTGGACAGTCAAAGAGCCTTCTTTGGTACAGCAGCACTCACAAGTACAGAGGTCATAACAAGCTGTTAAACCAACAAGAGACATAAAGCTAACCAAAATGACGAAAAGGAATAACTCTTCTCCAAAGAAATTCCAGGAAGAATTGACAGCTAAAGAACTGCTCAAAACAGACATAAGCAACAAAACTGAAGAAAAATTTAGAACAATAGTCATAATCGCAGGGCTTGAAAAAAGCATGGAAGACATCAGAGAAACTATTGCCACAAACACTAAGGAGCTTAAAAATACTTGTGATGAATTTAAGAATGCTATAAATGAGATGCTTAATAAAATGGAGGCATGCAATGCACGGATTGAAGAAGCACAAAGGAGAATAAGTGATTTAAAAGACACAATTATAGAAAAAGAGGAAGCTGAGAGAGAGAAAAACTGCCTCAGGAACATGAAAGGAGAATTTGAGAGCTCGGCGATACAATCAAACAGAACAGAAGAAGAATACAAAAGGAAAAACACTGAAGGAGTACTTGTACAATCTATACCTGAGAACTTCCCCAATTTGGGGAAGGAAACAGACAGTGAAATCCAAGATGCACAGAGAACTCCCCTCAGACTTAACTAGAATAGATCTTCTGCCTGCCATATCATAGTGAAAATGGCAAAATATAAGGAAGAAGAGAACTTTGAAAGCAGCTAAGGAGAAAAGGGCCCTAACATATAAAAGGAAACCTATCAGAGTGGTGACAGACCTATCTACTGAAACTTGGCAGGACACAAGGGAATGGCAGGAGATCTTCAATGTGTTGAACAGAAAAAAAATGCAGCCAAGAATCCTCTATCCAGCAAGCTTGTCATTCAGAATAGAAAGAGAGATAAAAGTCTTTCCTTATAAACAAAAATTGAAAGAATTTCTCACCACTAAACCAGCTCTACAAGAAATCCAGAGGGGGACTGTCTGAGGGAAATGTTGCAAGGAATACAAGATGTTAGAGACACATCACAAGCATGAATCCCACAAATGAAACAATAACTCTAAACACATATATTTCAATAACAATACTGAATGTAAATGGACTAAATGCTCCAATCAAAAGACATAAGGTAGCAGAATGGATTGAAAAACAAAATCCAACTATTTGCTGTCTACAAGAAACTCATTTTAGACAAGAGGACACCCTCATATTGAAAGTAAGGGGATGGAGAAATATATATCATGCAACAGTAGGTAAAAAAAAAAAAAGCTGGATTAACCATACTTAGACAATCTGGACTTTAATAAAGACAGTAACAAGGGATGAAGAAGGGTATTATATAATAATTAAAGGGTCTATCCATCAGGAAGAGGTAACAATTATAAATGTTTATGCACCAAATATGCGTGGACCTAAATACATAAAACAGTTAATCACAAACAGAAACAGTCATTGATAAGAACGTGCTAATGGTAGAGAACTTTAAAACTCCAATTACCAACTACACAAAAATCAAAGACACAATAATGGACTTGAATTACACATTAGACCAGATGGATCTGGGAGATATATTTAAAACTCTACATTCTGAGGCCATGGAATTCACATTCTTCTCAAATGCGCATGGCACATTCTCCAAGATAGATCACATGCTGGGACATAAAGCAGCCCTCAATAAACATAAGAGAATTGAGATCATACCATGCACACTTTCAGATCGTAGTGCTTTGAAACTTAAAATCAATCACAGGAAGAAGTCTGAAAAACCTCCAAAAACATGGAGGTTAAAAACCACACTACTAAAGAATGAATGGGCCAATCAGGCAATTAGAGAAGAAATTAAGAAATATATGGAAACAAATGAAAATGAAAACACAACAATCCAAAATCGATGGGATGCGGCAAAGGCAGTCCTAAGAGGAAATTACATTTCACTCCAGGCTTATTTCAAGAAATTAGAAAAAGCACAGGTCCAAATTCCAACAGCTCACCAAATTCTAACAGCTCACCTAAAGGCACTAGAGGCAGAGACACAAGAACACCCTAAACCCAGTAGAAGAAGAGAAATAGTAAAAATCAGAGCAGAAATAAACAACATAGAGAACAAAGAAACAATTGAACATATCAATGAAACCAAGAGTTGATTTTTGGAAAAAATAAACAAAATTGACAAGCCTCTAGCCAGGCTTCTCAAAAAGAAATGAGAGAGCACCCAAATAGACAAAATCATGAATGAAAATGGACTGATGACAAACAACCCCTCAGAAATATGAGCAATTATCAGGGAACAGTATGAAAAATTATATGCCAACAAATTGGACAACTTAGAAGAAATGGACAAATTCCTAAACACACACTCACTACCAAAATTCACATGGGAAGAGATAGAAAATCTGAACAGACCCATAACTAGTGAAGAAATCGAATCAGTTATCAAAAATCTCCCAACAAATAAGAGCCCTGGACCTAATGGCTTCCCTGGGGATTTCTACCTGACGTTTAAAACAGAGTTAATACTAATTCTTCTCAAGCTATTCCAAAAATAAAAACCGAAGGAAAACTCCCAGACTCATTTTATGAAGCCAGCATCACCTATTCCCAAGCCAGACAGAGACCAGCAAAACAAGAGAACTCCAGGCCAAGATCCTTGATGAATACGGATACAAAATTCCTCAACAAGATCCTTGCAAATCAAATCCAACAGCACATAAAAAAGAATCATCCACCAAGATCAAGTGGAATTCATTCCTGGGTTACAGGGCTGGTTCAACATTCGCAAATTGATCAATGTAATACATCACATCAACAAAAGAAAACATAAAAGCCATATGATCCTGTCGGTAGATGCAGAAAAAGCATTTGACAAAAGACAGCATCCCTTCTTAATAAAGACTCTAGAAAAGTCGAGATAGAAGGATAGATTCCTTAAAAATCATTCAAGCCATCTATGAGAAGCCTTCAGCTAGCATCATCCTCAATGGGGAAAAACTGAGAACTTTCCCCCTGAGATCAGGAACACAACAGGGATGTCCACTCTCACCACTGTTGTTTCACATAGTGCTGGAAGTCCTAGCATCAGCCATGAGACAACAAAAGGAAATAAA
Source organism: Hyaena hyaena (assembly GCF_003009895.1). NCBI lineage: Eukaryota > Metazoa > Chordata > Mammalia > Carnivora > Hyaenidae > Hyaena > Hyaena hyaena. Next base: position 310,915 of record NW_024082147.1, on the reverse strand, counting down.
AGGATCAGAAATGGCAAAGAAGTCCAACTTTCACTTTTCCCAGATGACATGATACTCTACATAGAAAACCCGACAGACTCCACCAGAAGTCTACTAGAACTGATCCAAGAATTCAGCAATGTTGAGGGTACAAAATCAACGTACAGAAATCAGTTGCATTTTTATACACCAACAATGAAGCAACAGAAAGAGAAATCAAGAAACTGATCCCATTCACAATTGCACAAAAAACCATAAAATACCTAGGAATAAACCTAACCAAGGATATACGAGATCTGTATGATGAAAACTATAGAAAACTTATGAAGGAAATTGAAGAAGACACAAAGAAATGGAAAAACATTCCATGCTCATGGATTGGAAGAATAAATATAGTTAAAATGTCATTACTACCCAAAGCAATCTATACATTCAATGTAATTCCAATCAAAATTGCACCAGCATTCTTCTCAAAGCTAGAACAAACTATCCTAAAATTTGTATGGAACTACAAAAGACCCCGAATAGCCAAAGTAATACTGAAGAAGAAAACCAAAGTGGGAGGTATCACCGTCCCAGACTTCAGCCTCTACTACAAAGCTGTCATCATCGACAGTATGGTATTGGCACAAAAACATACACATAGACCAATGGAATAGATTTGAGAACTCAGAGCTGGACCCAAAGGTATACAGCCTACTAATCTTTGACAAAGCAAGAAAGAATATCCAATGGAGAAAAGACATCCTCTTTAACAGATGGTGCTGGGAGAACTGGACAGCAACATGCAGAAGAATGAAACTAGATCATTTTCTCACACCATGCACAAAAATAAACTCAAAATGCATAAAGGACCTGAACGTGAGACAGGAAACTATCAACACCCTAGAGGAGAAAGCAGGAAACAACCTCCTTGACCTCCACCGCAGCAACTTCTTACTTGACACATCCCCAAAAGCAAGGGAATCAAGAGCAAAAATAAACGATTGGGACCTCATCAAGATTAAAAGCTTCTGCACAGCCAAGGAAACAACCTAGAAAATTAATAGGCAACCAACGGAATGGGAAAAGATTGTTGCAAATGACATATCAGATAAAGGGTTAATATCCAGAATCTATAAGGAACTCACCAAACTCCACGCCCGAAAAACAAACAACCCAGTGAAGAAATGGGCAGAAGACATGAACAGACACTTCTCCAAAGAGGACATCCAAATGGCCAACAGACACGTGAAACGATGCTCAGCATCCCTCCTCATCAGGGAAATACAAATCAAAACCACACTGAGATACCACCTCACGCCAGTCAGAGTGGCTAAAATGAGCGAATCAGAGAACTCTAGATGCTGGCGAGGATGTGGAGAAACAGGCACCCTCCTACACTGTTGGTGGGAATGTAAACTGGTACAGCCCCTCTGGAAAACAGTGTGGAGGTTCCTCAGGAAACTAACAATAGAACTCCCCTATGACCCAGCAATAGCACTGCTATGAATTTACCCAAGGGATACAGAAATGCTGAGGCATAGGAGCACATGTACCCCAATGTTCATAGCAGCACTCTCCACAATAGCTAAAACATGGAAAGAGCCTAAGTGTCCATCAACAGATGAATGGTTCAAGAAGATGTGGTTTATCTATACCTTGGAATACTACATGGCAATGAAAAAGAATGAAATCTGGCCATGTGTAGCAACATGGATGGACCTTGAGGGTGTTATGCTGAGCGAAATAAGTCAGGCAGAGAAGGACAAATATCATATGTTTGCACGTATAGGAGGATTAGGAGGAACTTGACGGAGGAACAAGGGGGAGAAGAAGGGCGGAAATGGTGGAGGAAAGGGAGAGAGGCAAACCATGAGAGATTCTTGAATGCTGACAAAAACTGAGGACTGATGGATGTGGGGGGGAGGGGTGGATGGGCATGGAGGAGGACACTTGTGGGGACGAGCCCTGAGTGTTATGTGGAAACTAATTTGACAATAAACTATTTGTAAAAAAAAAAAAAAAAGAAATAATAGAACACTTTATACTACTTTTTAAACAACATGGAAAGCTAATGAAAGATACCCTGTGAATTACATTAACACTTGTAAAGTAAGCACAGAGCATCATCTGCAAAGCCTGAGTAAAATTAAAATGATCTGTTTATATGGCCTAAAAGCAATTCAAACACAATAAACTTCTGATTTCTGAGATGTAAAGAGCTTGACAATCATCACTTGCATCCTCACAATAAGAATAAAGCTGAACAAACTGAAATGCAACAATTCTTGATTCATCAAAGAATTGCGAACATAAGACAAACTTATCCTGAAAACTGAAGAATAAGATAAGCAATTATAGAGAATTACAACTTACCAGGAACAGAAGCCTATAGCTTAGGTCAGTATATTTAAACTATAATTGAAGGATTCCAGTATATTTAAACTATAATTGAAGGATTCCAGTGTCTTTGTGTAGACTAGGTTTAGAGCTGAAAACTCTGAAGGAGGCTACTCTCAAGCCCAACACTTTCCATAATTTTTCTTGAAATATCCTTACCAGTTTTTCACTATGAATATCAAAGAAAAAACTGTAGTACTTCCCACAGGGGAGGATTAAAAGCAACCATTTTCAAATATATCCAGAGGTTTCTCCTCCTTAAACAAGGCCTGCCCTCAGGGAAATTATTTTACCATAACCTAACATAAGAGAATTTTACCAAAGCCTGACAAACCTGTGGAAGGAAACACCCAAGTCCATCCCTCTTTAGATTTTGACAAAGAAGAAGGAAAATGCATGATTTAGGCCCACTAAAAGAATAAAACCCAATTGTAGGATGACAGAAGGCTTGCTCTCCTCCCAAACATTACCACCACATCAGTAGAGCTCCTGCATAATAGCAGGGGCTTAGAGCTGAAATAATTTAAAGCCTCAGACCATATTATGGAGTCTATGGATAACCAAAGACAAAATGGGAGGAAATTTTAGCCTCTAACATCACAGCTATAGCAAATAGTAAGCACATTCTAACTTCTAGCCAGACAAATATAAAAGCTTACACTAAAGACCAATCTACTTCAGTGCCTTCATCTAATATTAAAAATATACATATCACTGTTAAGGAAAATTACAATGCACATTAAAAGGCAAAAACGGTCTGAAGAAACAAAGTAAGCATTAGAACTAGGCTCAGAATTGGCAGAGATTTTTGGAATTATCAGACTTTGGGTTTAAAATAACTATGATAAATATGTTAACATGCAAGAACAGGTGGGCAATGTAAGCAGAGACATGGAAGAGAATCAAGAGATAATGTTAGAAAACAAAAATACTGTAATAGAAATGAAGAATGTATTGATGAACTTAATAGGCTAGACAGAATCAGTAAATTTGAAGATATGTCAATGGAAACTTCCAAAAGTTCAACACAAAGAGATAAAAGAACAAAAACAGTGGGATAGAATATCCAAGAACTGTGAAATAATTATGAAAAGTCTAGGATACACACAATGGTGTATGAGAAGGAGAAGGAAGAGAGAGCATTAGAAATATTTGAAGTAATAATGGCTGAGAATTATCTAATTAACAGACAAAAACTATGGATCTGAGAAACTCAGAAAACATCTACTATGAAAAATACCAGAGAATATACAGCTTGGCATATCATATTCAAACTTTAGAAAATCAAAGGCAAAGAAAATATCTTGAAAGAAGCCATTGGAGGGGTGCCCGTGTGGCTCAGTCGGTTAAGTGTCCAACTTCAGCTCAGGTCATGATCTCACGGTTCGTGGGTTTGAGCCCCATGTCGGGCTCTGTGCTTACAGCTAGCTCAGAGCCTGGAGCCTGCTTCAAATTCTGTGTGTGTGTGTCTCTCTCTCTGACCCTCCCGTGCTCACGCTGTCTCTCTCTCTTTCTCAGAAATAAATAAAAACATTCAAAAAAAGAAGCCAGTTGTAGTTGTGGTGGATGTGAAACCTTAGATATAGAGAAACAGTACAAGAATCACATTGGACTTCTCTTCAGGAATCATTCAAGCAACAATAAGTGGAGTGAATTATTTGATGTTGAAAGAAAAACTGCACCAATGTAGACTTTTGTATATAGTCTACAACTTTATGCCCACAAATTTGATAACCTAGATAAAATGAACCAATATCTTAAAAAGCACATTCATTAACACACACACAAAAATAAATATATAATCTTAATAGTCCAATATATATTAAATACTTTTAATCAATAATTAATAATCTTTCTAAAAAATACTTCGGGTAATATTGTTTCACTGGTGAATTCTACCCAAAAAATAAGGTTAAAATGTTATCAATTCATACAATCTTTTTCATAAAATAAAGTTGAGAAAACAATTCCTAACTCATTCGCTGAGGCCAGCATTAGCCAGCTAAAACCAGACAAAGATATTACAATCCAGAAAAAAGTACAGAATACATGGATATACATGTGTAATCTCTCAACAAAATCTAGCAATGCTAATCCAAAAATGTATAAAAGCAATTATGTACTATAACTAAGAGGGGTTTATCCTTGGTATGCAAAGCTGTTTCAGCATTGAAAATGAGTTAATACAATCAATGATATCAACAGGATGAAGAAGAAAAACATACAATCATATAATAAAATGCATTTAACAAAATCCAACACCTATTCACACACAAACAAATCTCTCTGGAAATAAGGTGCAGAGGGGACTTCCTCAACTTAATAAAAAACACCTGCAGAAACTGACAGCTAACTTCCTACCTAAATGCTGACAAACTAAATGATTTTTCCCAAGATAGAGAACAGAAGAAAGATGTCCCTTTTTGTTACTCCTACTCAACATGGTACAGGAAATCCTAGCTAATGCACCAGAACAAAATGAATAGATAGATGATTGATAGATAGATAGATAGATAGATAGATGATAGATAGAAAGCATACAGATTGGGAAGAAAGAAATAAAATATCTTTGTTCAGAGATGACATTATTTTCTATGTCAAATAATTTATCAGAAAGGAAGACCTGGAACTAAAAAGTGAATATAGCAAGATTGCAGGATACAATGTTATTATATAAAACTCAGTTGCCTTCCTATAAGCCAACAATGGACAACTGGAATTTGAAATGAAAAACACAGTACATTACATTAGCACCAAAACAATAAAATGTTTAGAAATAAATTTAACAAAATATGTACATAATCTATATGAATAAAACTACAACATTCAGATGAAATAAATCAAAGAAGAACTAAATAGATGGAGATATTCCATGTTAATGAATAGAATTCTCAATATTGCTAATATGTCTTTTCCAACCTACTGTATCAATAGATTCACTCAATCTCAGTCAAAATCACAAGGAGTTATTCATAGATACCATCAATTGATTCTAAAATTTATATGGAAATGCAAAACGTCCAGAAAAGTTAACCCAATATTGAAGAACTCAGTCAGAAGACTGACACTACTTAATGCCCAAAACTACTATAATGCTACAGTGATAAAAATCAGTGTGATGTTCGGGATAGAATCAATCAAAAGTATAAATGAAACAGCATACAGAGCTCAGAAAGAGACTCACACAAATATTGTCAACTAATCTTTGATCATGGAGCAAAGACAAACCAATAAATAAAAGATAGTCTTTAAAACAATGGTGATAGAACATTTGGACATCCATATGCAAAAAGATAACAGACCTTACACATCTCACAAACATTAACTCAAAATAGATCAGAATTCTAAAAATAAAATGCAAACCTATAAAACATCTGGATTATAACGTAAAAGAAAAATCTAGGTGACTTTGAGTTTGGCAATCAATATTTAGATAACATCAAAACACAATCCATTAAAGAACAAGTTGGTCAATTTGACCTCATTAAAATGAAAACTTCTGCTGTGTGAAAGAATGTCAAGAGAATGGAAAGTTAAGCCACTGACTGAGAGACAATGTTTGAAAAAAAAAAAAATCTGGTGAAGGAATTTTATCTAAAATATATAAAAGCTTTGAAAATTCAACAATAAGAAAATGAACAAACCATTAAAAAGTGGATGAAAGAGTTGAATAGATACCTCACAAAATAAGATATATTTATGGCAATAGGCATATGAGAAAAAAAACCAGCGTTACCTGTTATTACAGAACTGAAAATTATGAGATACTACTACACACCTATGAGAATGGCCAAAATCCAATGCAATAATACCACCGAATGCTGGTGAAGATATGGAGTAAGGGAAACTCTCATTCATTGCTAGTGAGAATGCAAAACAGTTTACCAGTTTCCTGTAAATTTAAACATAGTCTCCACTACATAATCCAGAAATTGCTCTCCTTGCTACTTCCTCAGTTGCTTTGAAATCTCATGTCCATACAAAAGCCACCCCCCACCACCACACACACACAAAAGCATTTTTATTTTGTGATTGCAAACACTTGAAAGCAACCAAGATGCTTTTCAGTAGGAGAGCATATAAACAAACTATGTGCATCCATATAATGGAATTTTATTCAGTATTAAAAAAGGAATGAGTTAGTAAGCCACAAACAGACAGGGGAAAAGCCTAAATGCATATTTTATCTGAAAGAAGCCAGTCTAAAAAGACTACTTACTATATGATTTTAATTATATAACATTCTGGAAAAGGTAAAACTATTGAGACAATGAAAAGATAAATGGCCGCCAGGAGTTCAAGAAGGAAAAGCCAGAGGGAAGAGGTTGAATAGACACAGAGCAGGTTTTTCAGGGCAGTAAAACTATTCTTTATGTTTTAGGGCAGTGAGACTGTTCTCTATAATAATGTAACAGTGGGTATTACAGTAGATGACATTATTCATGTAGCAAAACCCATAGAACCATACAACACAAAGAGTGACTGCCAATGTCAACTATGGATTTTAGGAAGTAATAATGTATCATTCATTAATTGTAGAAAATGTACCCCCTAATAAAAGATGTTAAATATAGGGGATACTGTGTGTGGGGTATATGGGAACTCTATTAATTATTTTGTAAACTAAAACATACTCTTTAAAAGTCTACAAATAATTTGTTTTTGTGCCTTAGTTCTCTAATTTGTTAAAAAATCTAATGTGTGCATGCATTTATTTTGAAAAAGTTTACTTGCGGAAATGCAACATTTATAAAATTAATTTTCTTACTGTAGGTTGTATATATTTTCATGTATTGTGTAATTTTTAAACAGCTAGCTTACCCCACCTCCACCTCCCCCCCCAGATAAATCCTGCCAAAATATGACTTTTTTTTTGTTAATACTTTCTCCATTTTTTGGTATTTGTTCTATTGCAGAGCAGTATTCATAAGAGATACTTGCATATACCCTGGAAACCTTATTTTAAAAGATATATTTCTGGAGGCACCTAGGTGGCCCAGTCGGTTAAGCATCGGACTTCAGCTAGGTCACAATCTCACAGTTGGTAGGTTCAAGCCCCATGTAGGGCTCTATGCTGACAGTGCAGAGGCTGCATGAGATTCTCTCACTCTCCCTCACTCTCTGTCCCTCCCTGACTCGAGCTTTCTCTCTCTTTCAAAATAAATAAACTTAAAAAAAAAAAAAACTTCTGGAGGGGCAGTAAACTCTCTCTAACCCTTCTCCCATCACCAACTCCTCCTCCCTGCTCCAATTTTTATTGTGTATTAAAAATAAATTCAAACATTCTAGAAATAGTAAAATGAGCATCATATGCAATTATTAGATTTAACAATTCTTTTTTTAAATTTTTTATAGTTTATTTATTTTTGAGACAGAGAGAGACAGAACACGAGCAGAGGAGGGGCAGAGAGAGAGAGAGGGAGACACAGAATCTGAAACAGGCTCCAGGCTCTGAGCTGCCAGCCCACAACCCAATGTGGGGCTCGAACCCACAAACAGAGAGATCATGACCTGAGCCAAAGTGTGACGCTTAACCGACTGAGCCACCCAGGTGCCCCCAGATTTAACAATTCTTAACTTTGCCATATTTTTTGTTTTGCTGCATTTTAGAAATTAAGTTATAAATATATGATTTAATAATCAAATATTTTTTTGTTTCAAGTTTTTATTTATATTCCAGTTGGTCAACATATAGTGCAATACTTTCAGGAGTAGAATATAGTGATTCATCATCCACACACAACACCCAGTGCTCATCACAACAGATGCCTTCCCCAACACTCATCATGCACTAGCCCATTCTCTGCCCACCTCTCCTCCCAGCCCTCCCCCAGCATGCCTCCCGTCTGCTTTCCACAGTCAAGAGTGTATCAAGGCCCCTGGGTGGCTCAATCGGTTAATTAAGCACCTGACTCTCTATTAGGCTCAGGTCATGATCCCAGGGTCATGCTCTCTCCTATCTCTCTCAAAATAAATAAGTAAAACTTTTAAAAAAAGTCTTCCATGGTCAATCCCATCTCCCTTCTTTTTTTCCCCTTCCCCTATGTACATCTTTTCTGCCCCTCAAACTCCACATACATTTCTGTATGTATCTTTAAAAATAAGAACAGTTTCCTACATTGTCCAAATATTAATCACAGTAACCAAACTAATAGTAATTTTCCTTTACGTTTCTAGTATCTAGGCTATATTCGTGTTTCTCCAATTGTAGTCTCTTGCAGCTGTTGTTTTTTTCCAACTAGAATCCAACCAAGAACCATGCTTTGTTATGTCATAAAGTTAAAGTCTAATCCACAATATCTGTAGACTCAGGAAAAGTCTTCAAGGGTCAGGTCCAATTGTCACATCCCAACTCTCTAATTGAGCGGGAAGTCTTCTAACATTACTTCCTGCAGTCTCCAAGTTTTGTGGGAAATGTATTCTTTTTTTTTAAATGTTTATTTTTGAGAGAGAGGGAGTGTGAATAGGGGAGAGGCAGAGAGAGGGAGGGAGACAGAATTTAAAGCTGGCTCTGTGCCGACCACAGAGAGCCCATTGTTTGGCGGGGGCCGGGGTGTGGGGAGTGGGGGAGGGCAGCAGTGCTGGAACTCCTGAAGGGTGAGATCACGACCTGAGCCAAAGCGGGATACTTAACCTGCTGCGCCACCCAGGTGCCCCTGGGAAATGTAGTCTTAAATCTTATGGGCCAGCCGCGCAGCACTCTGGGAACCCAGCTTCGGGGCTGATTCTGCGCAAGTGCACATCCTGTCCTATCTCTTTCCGCTGGCCTTCTCTGCTTGAAGAGGACACGATCTCGGCTTCCTTGCGTCTGTGGGGGAGTAGAGGCTGCGCGGCGGGAGTGAGAGCACTGGGGATACGGCTCCGCAAGGTCCGGGGTTCTGCCAGGTCGGGTAGGTTTGTGTGCTGCGGGAGCCATCGGGAAGTTCGGGAACCTCCGGGCGAGTTCTCCCCTCCCCCAGCCTCTGTGCTTGTGCACGGTAGATTTCCCTCCTACTTTCGCGGAGCAGGTGCGGCTGAGTCCCCTTTCTGAAGAAGGTGCTCCTTTTGGGCCCTGGGTGCTAGGACTGTAGGCAGTGGGTAAGAAGTCTGCTTTTGTTTTCGATGAACGTGAGGCTGCCAACAGCAGCTTGTGCATTAGTCTGAGAATTAAATATGGTGTCCTCTGCAAAGCATTTTGTCAAGTGATTGTAATAGTCAGTGTGTAAGTTGCTGTCACAAGATGCTTTATTCCTTTTGGTATTTTATTTAACCCTCACAATTGCCCTTATAAATATGCCATGTTAAAAAAGTGAAAGGAATTTACTGGAGACGGAATGATATACCTCAGGGCACAAGCTGTTAGGTGAGAGAGGCTGGATGTAAATATAAGTAGATTTTACTCCCTGCCTCTTGTTCTTCGCAATATCCTTTCTGCCCTAAACCTAGAGTTGAGACCTCTGGAGCTCTTACCAGAGTACCCACATTTTCAGAGGAGATATGATTGTGAAGTGACAGAACCTCAGAATGTGGTAAATATTTCCTGGAATTTGTGGATTCTTTTTAGAGCTCCTCGTTCAGACAGACTCTTGAACCTTCCTGCACTAAGCTATCTCCATCTTCAAAGGCAGTGAAAAGATTAAAGTTTTACTCGTGTGTTTAACTCAGTATATCTAAATTACTATTTTGATTTGTGACTGGGCACACGTCAGGTGCAGTAGTTGCATGCTTCTAATGACTACATTCCTGGATTTGTAGTGAATTCCAAAGTCACGTTTAGAGTGTTAAATGGAGATTTCAGATGCAGTAAATTTGTTTCTCAGGCCCAGATCCCTTCCCTTTCTGAAGGAAAGTAGGTCTTAAAACAGGAAAATGAGAGCCCTAGAAACTGTTGTCATGTCTTCTGACAGATGCCTCACTGGAGTTTCAGAGCAGAGGCAGAAGGTTCAGGAAAGGCACAGGTCCTGATTTTCTCCACCAGAAGCAGTTCTTGATCCCTGTATAATGACTGACATCACAGACTGACAGTGGGCACTGGACCAGCTTGCAGAAGGTGGCAACTTGAGGCTGAGAGGGTTGGGTAACTGTCATGCTGCACGGGAAAAGGCACTTCACTGGATGGCTGGTGAGGACATGATGCCCAGGGAAAGTATAACCAGCCAGAACTGATGAAATCCTAAGTAGCACCCAGTTTCCTTCATTCTCCCCTCTTTCCAGATTCTGAGGTGCCCTCACACCATGTCCATCAGCACATATGGTATCTAGAGTTATGTTGATGCTCCCTCTTTCTTGAATATAGGTAATAATAAAATGATAGTAGGAGAAAGGCTTTATATATTGGACACTTTTGGAAGCCCAAAATCTTGGGCCTGAAGGAATGATTTTTATAAAGACACCCAAGGCAGAATCAAGAACTAAGCACACTATTTATTAAAATAGATAAGTACTATAAGCATCTTATGAAAAATCTGTTTTAGAAGTTGGAACCAAGTTAGAACAAAAAGTTAGAAAATATATTTCTTGCATAAAGCATCCCATCTTTATTTTGGAGTTTTCTGGGGAAGTTCTAGCTCAAGGTATAAAGACAACAGAAACTTGATTAACAATCCTGTTTAAGTAATTTTTTTAACATTAGTTTAAATGAAGGTAGAAGGTTTTACCTTTGAATGCCTGAATTTGTTTAACCAATCTCCTTTTGTTTTATTTTGTGTTTTTTGTTGTTCTTAATTAGAAGGGGACATAAATTGTTAATTCAACGACTTTTGACTTACACAGCAGTGAAAAGACAAGTTTAAGCCGACATAATCATATTGGAGATGCACTTGTTCAGGTATTGCCTCTGTGTGGTCCCTCTTGTTCCTTCTTAAGAATGTCAAAGGGACATTCTTCTATAGGGAAACCTTTTTTCTAGCTGGTGTTATGGAAATTTTTAGGCAAATGAAAATAATTGTAAGGCAGATCAGGTTTCTCATAACTATTTTTCTTTCCTCTTCCCCAGGAGAGTCTTTTCATATCTTTATATTCTTCAGGGAGCAGCAGAAAATGAACATAGCTCAGGTGAGCTTTGTTTTTAATAATCTGTTTGTTTTGTAGTAGTGGATTTTATAAGGGCTTAGGTGTCTACTCAGATGGAAAAGTAGAAATAGAAATGGATCAGATGCATTCAGAGATGGAAATACAGATGAATAGCAGAGCAAAGGTAGCATGTGTATCTATGTAGATCCTCTTATATTACAAATTTATCAAATTGGAGCTCCAGATTTATTTTTGAGATTTTTGGTAGCCATGTCAGAGTGTCAGACAAACAATCCCTTTTAAAGGTCAACATTGGTGAGATGATTAAGCAAACTGATACTTCATAGAATGGTAAGACATTTGAAGATTTAAAAAACCTGTTTTTTGAGTAGGTGATTTAGTTAACAATTTGTCAGTAATAACTCTAAAGTAATAAAGAACTTTGTCTCTACTTGTGCTTCAGTAAAAGTAGAAGACATAATGTTAATGTGAACTTGGTCAATTCTGTTTTCCGGAAACTCAAATATAAGTGTTGAATAAAACATTTTTTCTGATGAATTAATTGAATATCCTTAAAATTACTGTCCATAAATATTTTGAGTACCTGTGGTATTTGGATTACTCAGCAGACAATTTAAAATTGTGTTCTGTTTCAAATGTTTAAACACATTCTATTCACACTTGGTTTCTCTACCACTTGCCCGTCATATCCAGTGACTAGACACTTGATTGTAATCAAATCCATTGGGTCTTGTCAAGACCTTTCTTTACTTGACTTTTCTGAGCACTTGCCTCTGCTTCTTACTCTGTCCTTCTGGAAAATTTCTTTGTTAGTGGAAAATTTCTTTGTTAGTGTCTGTGACACCTTCCACTGGTTTTGTCCTTCTCCTGCTGCTATCTTTATGGAGTCATCTTCTTTCCCTTGTCCTTTCATGTGGCTTATCCTCCATTTTTGTCCTTGACCTTTAACCTGCTCTGTTATTTTGGAATGGTTTTATTCTCTTTATTTTTTTCTAAACTTATTGAGATTCAGTTCACATACCATGCTATTCACCCATTTTAAGTGTAGGATTTAGTGATGTTTTAGTGTAAATGCGCACATACCACACAGCCAATTTGAAATACTTTCATCACCTTAAAAAGCTCCTCTACATTTTATCCGTCTCATCTGCTCATTTGCCTCTGAGCCCCAAGCAACCACTAATCTGTCTGTATAATTTTCTGTCTGTATAGATTTGCTGAAGCACTATTATTTCTTGTAGGAGGGTTCTGCCTATGAGAGATTTTGTTTTTGTTTATCTAGGAAGGTTTCTATTTTTACTGGTTATATAGTTCTTGGTTGACAACTTTTTTCTTTCATCACATGTCATACATTATTTCATTACCTTCTATCCTCCATGGTTTCTGATTAGTAATCTGCCTTTAATGCTGTTGTACATCTTTCTTGCTACTTTCAATATTGTCTTTTTGTCTTTGTTTTTTGACAGTTTGATTTTCATGTGTTTAGGTGTGGATCTCTTTTCATTCCAAATTTATCCTACTTGAAGTTTGTTGAGCTTCTTGGATTCGTAGATTAATGTTTATCATCAAATTTGGAGACTTCTTGGCCATTGTTTCTTCAAAAATTCTTTCAGACTTTCTGTTTGGGACTCATGCATATGTTGGTAAGCTTAATGCTATCCCATATTTCATTTTTTGTCATTTTCTGTTTCTCACACTGCTTAATTTCAGTGGGCGTATTGTCTACTTTGTTCATTCTTTCTTTTACCTGCTCAAATCTGCTGTTGAACCCCTGTGGTGAAAGGGGTTTTGATTTAGTTATTATATTTTTCAACTCTTGAGTTTCTTTATAATTTCCTTTTGCTATATTTCTCTTTATTGATACTCTTTAGTGAAAATTTAAAAATATTTTTCTTTAGTCCTTAGGCATTTTCTCTAGATATTTGATCATATTTAAAATGGCTGATGTATGGGGCACCTGGGTGGCTCATTCAGTTAAGCGTCCAACTTTGGCTCAGGTCATGATCTCACAGTTTGTGGGTTCGAACCCCGTGTTGGGCTCTGTGCTGACAGCTCAGATCCTGGAGCCTTTTTCAGATTCTGTTTCTCCCTTTCTCTCTGACCTGCCCCTGCTCACGCTGCCTCTCTCTCTCTCTCTCAGAAATAAATATTTAAAAAAATAAATAAATAAATAAATAAAGTAAAATGGCTGATGTAAAGTTATTTCCTAGTAAGTCTAATGTCTGCTTCCTTAGGAGCAGCTTCTATTGATTATACTTTTTCTGCGTATGTGTCTTTCTCTCTTTTCTTGTTTACTAATATTTTTGTTGAAAATTGGACGTTTTAAATAAAATAATATGACAACTCTCGAATTTCTCCTCTCTTCAGGGGTCATTGTCAAAATTTATTTTGTTCAGTGACTTTTTAAAAAATTCTGTAGAGCCTCTGTTTCTTGTCATCTGAGGCAGCTGAAGTTGTCTACAGAAATTTCTTTAAATGCCTAGAACCAGTAAGTTTTCCAGTATTTGCTAAGGGTCTCTGTGTATGTCTGGGAATTCCTTCTACAGTCAGACAGGCAGTTTGTAACTCTGCATTAGCCTATACTTCCTTCTTCTTCTTTTTTTTTTTTTTTTTTTTTTTACAAATAGTTTATTGTCAAGTTGGTTTCTGTATAACACCCAGTGCTCATCCCCACAAGTGCCCACCTCCATGCCCATCTCCCCCCTCCCCCCCCCCACCCATCAGTCTTCAGTTTGTTCTCAGCATTCAAGAGTCTCTCATGGTTTGCCTCTCTCCCTCTCCCCCACTATTTCTCCCCTTCTTCTCCCCCATGGTCCTCTGTTAAGTTCCTCCTAATCCTCCTATATGTGCAAACATATGGTATTTGTCCTTCTCTGCCTGACTTATTTCACTCAGCATAACACCCTCAAGGTCCATCCATGTTGCTACATGGCCAGATTTCATTGTTTCTCATTGCCATTTAGTATTCCATGGTATGGATAAACCACATCTTCTTGATCCATTCGTCCGTTGATGGACACTTAGGCTCTTTCCATGTTTTAGCTATTGTTGAGAGTGCTGCTATGAACATTGGGGTACATGTGCTCCTATGCATCAGCATTTCTGTATCCCTTGGGTAAATTCCTAGCAGAGCCTATACTTCCTTCTAATGACAAACTTAGAGTCACTTAGAGGTAACAGCTTAGGGCCTTCTCACATCTTCCCTGAGCATGCTCAGAGCCTTGGGTGTATGCACAGCTCTGTGTAAGTATATAACCTCCTAGATTCTCAGGAATATATCAGAGCTTTTCAAAAACATTTAGGGACATCTTATTATCCAGCTTTTCTTTCCAAGCTTCTTATTTAAGCTATTGTCTACCCCAGCTGTTATCCGTCACCTCAGGTAACCATTAAGTTAAACCAGTGCCTTTAGTTGTTGTTTTTAATGCTTATTTATCTTGAGAGAGAGAGCATGTGCATGTGGGAGGAGCAGGGAGAGATGGAAAGAGAGAATTCCAAGCAGGCACCATGCTGTTGGCATAGAGCCCAACATGGAGCTCAACTCCACAAACTGAGATCATGACCTGAACGGATACCAAGAGTCAGACGCTTAACGGACTGAGCCACCCAGGTGCCCTTTCTTTAGTTGTTTTTCACAAATGCCCGTGAGAACAAGGGTTTTCACACCTGAGCTAGCTCAAATAAATATATCCTTATAAGCAAGGTCTTTCAGGAAACCACCAAATGAGTCAAATACTGACAGTTTTCTGTGGGTGAAGTTTTGATGGATCTCCAACCCAGTTCTGCTGTTGTGGTTGCCAGGCTTCTGGTTGCAGACCATTGATTCTCAAACTACTGCAAAATTGGGAGAGAGGGATGGGCACTGGGTGAGTTAAAAGGATATAGGATCAGCATTCTTACTATGATTCAGCTATTTTTTTTTAATGTTTTGAAGATAACCTTTGTTAATTTCATAATTTTCGCCAGTTTTTTCTTTTTTTTTATGAACAAGAGAATTTTCTTGGATCCTTTAACATTTATATTTATGTCACTTGTTAGCTTATTTTTTAAATCCAAGTTACTTTATTAAGTTAAATACTAAAGAGATTGGCAAAAATGAAAGCAATGCCACTTTTCTTACTAATTTTTTTAGTTTTGGAGAATATAACTAAATTTTCTTTTTTTTTTTTTTTTGGATTAAATTTTATGAGGGATGTTCCTGTTCTTTTATTTGTTTTAGTCACCTGCTACTATTACTGATTTTCACACACAGGAGGTACTCAGTAATACTGAAGACATGAATGACAAATAATTGGATACATAACAGGAAAAAAAAAACCTGCTTCTGTCTTATTATTTCTTAGTCTTCTCTTTCTTTTCTACTTTTAAGAAGAACAATTACATGAGATCTAAACTCTTAGTACATTGTTTATATGTAAAGTACAATACTGTTAACTGTAGGTGAACTGTACAGCAGATCTCTAGAACTTAATGATTTTGCATAACTGAAACTTTTTACCAATTGAACAGCAACTCCTTGGTTTCCCTTCCTCCCAGCCCCTTTAAAGTCTTTCATTGTGGAAATTTTCCCTTTTCTCATTTTCTAAGACTCTACCCTTTCCTGACTTCTTACTTTCAGAAAGCTGTACTTTACTTGCCAGCGTCTTTAATATTCATGCTTCCTCAAATACTATTTGGTATTTTTATTTCCTCAGTCCCGTATAAGATTCATAGCAAGCATATAGCTCAAATTGTTGTCTGTTTGCCTCTCAAAATTTTAGTTACTACCTAAATTGCTAGTAACTCCTAAATGCTTGGCTTCGTCTTAGACCTTGCTTCTGTGTTCTAAAATCATGCATATGCTTTCTTAAGGGGTAGGTCCAGCTTTATGTTCGCAGACCCTTCAGGAACATAAACAGATCCGTCCACCAAACTTCTGACATTTATTTTCCTTTCATTTCCTAAATGTCAGTGTTTAGCATCAACATTCCCGAAGCTGCTCATACAGGTAGACTAGGTGGTTGCACAAGAAGTTAGTTATCAAATTGATTGCTGGTTGCTGCTGCTGTTCTGTGATTATATCCCTATCTTTATATTCATTGCTGTTACTTCAGTGAAAATAACGTTTTCTTATATTGCTATGATTCCAACTCCTTCGTAAGTTGTTCATTGCTCTTCATGAACTCTTAAGTATTTATCTGTATATATTTGTTTATACCTGAGTTTGATCATGTAATATATCTTCACAGCTTACATGTATCTCTTCTTTGTTTCTCATTATTTACAGTGATGTTACCTGAAATGGGAATGAACATCTTAGAATTCTGTACAATAGCCATGGTAACCACTTGGGATATAGAGGAAGAGTTGTAGGAAGCCTCTGTACATTGAATTTTATTGTCTTAAAAAATCTGTGATTCCTAAACAGATATAAATGAATTATAGTAAGTTGAAAACCTTTCTAACTGAATAACTCCAAAGTTGAAGACAAAATTGGGTCAGAAATAGATGCCTTTTAAACTATTTGTTTTATTTTAATTTAAAATTTTTTTTAATGTTTTATTTCTGAGAGAGAGAGAGAGAGACAGCGTGAGCAGGGGAGGGTCAGAGAGAAGAGAGGGAGACACAGAATCTGAAACAGGCTCCAGGCTCTGAGCTGGCTGTCAGTACAGAGCCTGATGTGGGGCTCGGACCCACGAACCGCGAGATCATGACCTGAGCTGAAGTTGGACGCTTAACCGACTGAGCCACCCAGGTGCCCCTAAACCATTTATTTTAGAGCTTAAAAGTAAACAGGAAAAGTAGTAATTCTCAAAGATACTTTCTTTGTCACTTAATTCTGAACCTATGAATAAAATGTATTGTTACAGGGATCCGTGTCATTCGAAGACGTAGTTGTCGAATTTACCCAGGATGAATGGCAGTACATGAGCCCTGCTCAGAGGACCCTGTACAGAGATGTGATGCTGGAGAACTATAGCCACCTCATTTCAGTGGGTAAGCATACCTTAATAAATGACTTCTTTTACATTATATTTACTTTTTTTTTAAGTTATAAAAACACATGGACTCTTTGTAGAGATTAATGTTGTACAGGCTTTTGAGTAAGAGGTCTAAGAAAACTGAAACCTTTAAGGAAACAGAAACAATGTTTATATTATTATTTTCCTATGGAAAACTTCAAATGAGCACATTTGTTTTGCTTCTCTTGCTGCTATTCTCTTTCTACACCTTTGGAAACCAAAAAGCCTATGGATCTGATTTATATATTCCCTCAATTGTCATGTTTACAGGGTATTGCTTGACCAAACCCAAGATGATCTTCAAGTTGGAGCAAGAAGAAGAGCCCTGGTCCTTAGAGGAACATTTCCTAAACCAGAGGTACCCAGGTAGGTGAGCACTGACAAAAGGAAACACTTGGGGCAGTTCAACTGTTAGGGGAATACCTTTGAAAGTTTGTTTGTTGGTTTTATCCTTTTATTTATTTTTTATTTTTTTTTAAATATTTTTATTTATTTCTAGGAGAGAGAGAGACAGCGTGAGCAGGGGAGGGTCAGAGAGAGAGGGAGACACAGACTCTGAAACAGGCTCCAGGCTCTGAGCTGGCAGTCAGCACAGAGCCCGATGCGGGGCTCGAACCCACGAACCGCGAGGTCATGACCTAAGCGAAAGTTGGACGGCTAACCGACTAAGCCACCCAGGCGCCCCGGTTTTATCCTTTTAAACAGTTCTATTGAGATACACATATCGGACAATCCACCCATTTAAAGAGTACAATTCAGTGGCTGTTCATATATTCACAGATATGTGTAAACATAACCACAGTCCATTGTCATCACCTCAAAAAGAAACCTCTTACTCTTTATCTGTTATCTCCCTATCCTCCTGTCCCCTGCAGCCCTAGCAATTACTGATCTACTTTCTGTCTCTATAGATGTGCCTATTATAGATATTTCATGTAAATGGGATCACATATTATGTGGTCTTTTATGATTAGTTTCTTCCACATAGGATTACAAGATTCATGTGTCACTATTTCATCCTTTGACTGATAAAATAAGGTCTTATTGTGTGGATCTAACACATTTGTTTGTCCATTCTTCAGTCATTAGATGTTTGGGATTCTACCTTTTGGCTATTTTTGAATAATGGCAATAGAAACATTCATTTACAAGGCCCTCTAGTCAACAGCACAAGTTAAAGTAAACCTTTATGCATTTGAATGACTACACCAAACCATATCATACCAACTATCATAAAACACAAAATAATGGAGTATTAAGAATTTAAAATTTACCAGGATTAGGAGATAATAATGTACTTCATCTGATTATGTTAGAGATGCTATGAATGTAGTGATATTTATATTAAATCGAACCATATATTTGTACATGTATCCTGAAATCAAAGAACAAGCCTTTCAAGTTCCCATGGATTAACTGTAAGATAGTGAAATGCAATATTAGTCTAAAAAAGAAAACCTCAAAATCCAAATTAAATCCCATAAATAATAATCTCAACATATTTTGATAAATCTAGAAATTAATGATAACATGACTAAAAAAATCTCTTGATATGGATATTTCAAAGATTATCTCTTTCATACAAAAGTATATCAAATCCAAAATTGCATGACTTTATAAAAATAAACATGCATATTATAAACATTAGGATATGTGTTAAAGTAGTGAACAGGGTAAACTGGTAGTCTCCTAGTAATAAATTAAGAACAATAACAAAAATATACTAATACAAACAGAATTTAGAAGTAAAATTAAAAATTAATAAACTGGAGGATTAAGAAATTTTAGAATGTTTCTTAGAATAAAAAACAGTGAAATGGATGAAATTTCAGCTGACCCTAACAAAGACAAAAGAAAATCTTGAGTAATATCAAAGCAAATCTCATTCATAGGAGTGATGTGATAGGATTTGCTCTGTCAGCTATGTAAAACTCTGAGTTAAGTAGTATGAAACTGGAAGTGGGATACTAGTGAAACAGAAAAAAAAGTCGAGAAAAACACATGCTTTATAGACAATTGGTCTTTGACAGATGGTACCATCCCCACAGAACAGTGGAGAAAGAATCTTGAGGTAACCTTTTTTTTTTTTTTAAGTTTATTGTCAAGTTAGTTTCCATATAACACCCAGTGCTCATCCCCACAAGTTCCCTCCTCTACGCTCGTCACCCTCCTTCCCCTCCCACCCACCCCCATCAGCCCTCAGTTTGTTCCCAGCATTCAGGAGTCTCTCATGCTTTGCCTCCCTCCCTCTCCCCAACTATTTTTCCCCTTCTCCCCAATGGTCCTCCATTAAGTTCCTCCTAATCCTTTTATATGGGCCAACATATAGTACCTGACCTTCTCTGCCTGACTTATTTCGTTCAGCATAACACCCTCAAGTTCCATCCATGTTACTACACATGGCCAGATTTCATTCTTTGTCATTGCCATAGAGTGTTCCATTGTATAGATGAACCACATCTTCTTGATCCATTTGTCCGTTGATGGATACTTAGGCACTTTCCATGTTTAGGCTATTGTGGAGAGTGCTGCTATGAACATTGGGGTACATGTGCCCCTATGCATCAACACTCCTGTATCCCTTGTGTAAATTCCTAGCAGTGCTATTGATAGGTCATAGGGGAGTTCTCTTGTTAATTTTTTGAGGAACCACCACAATGTTTTCTAGAGGGGCTGCACCAGTTTACATTCCCACCAACAGTGTAGGAGGGTGCCCGTTTCTTCACATCCTCGTCAGCATCTAGAGTTCTCTGATTGGCTCATTTTAGCCACTCTGACTGGCGTGAGGTGGTATCTCAGTGTGGTTTTGATTTGTATTTCCCGGATGAGGAGGGATGCTGAGCATCGTTTCACGTGTCTGTTGGCCATCTGGATGTCCTCTTTGGAGAAGTGTCTGTTCATATCTTCTGCCCATTTCTTCACTGGGTAATTAGTTTTTCGGGGGTAGGGTTTGGTGAGTTCATTCTAGATTTTGGATACTAGCCCTTTATCTGATATGTCATTTGCAACTGTCTTTTCCCATTCCGTCAGTTGCTAATTAGTTTTATGGATTGTTTCCTTTGCCGTGCAGAAGCTTTTAATCTTGATGAGGTCCCAGTAGTTCATGTTTGCTCTTGATTCCCTTGCCTTTGGGGATGGGTCAAGTAAGAAATTGCTGTGGTTGAGGACAAGGAGGTTGTTCCCTGCCTTCTACTCTAGGGTGTTAATGGTTTTCTATCTCACATTCAGGTCCTTTATCCATTTTGAGTTTCTTTTTGTGTATGGTGTGAGAAAATGATCTAGTTTCATTCTTCTGCATGTTGCTGTCCAGTTCTCCCAGCACCATCTGTTACATAGACTGTCTTTTTTCCATTGGATACTCTTTCCCGCTTTGTCAAAGATTAGTTGGCCATACATTTTTGGGTCCAATTCTGAGTTCTCTATTCTATTCCATTGGTCTATGTGTCTGTTTTTGTGCCAATACCATACTGTCTTGATGATGACAGCCTTGTAGTAGAGGCTAAAGTCTGGGATGGTGATGCCTTACGTTTGGGTTTTCTTCTTCAGTATTACTTTGGCTATTCGAGGTCTTTTGTGGTTCCGTACAAATTTGAGGATAGTTCTAGTTTTGAGAAGAATGCTGGTGCAATTTTGATTGGGATTGCATTGAATGTGTAGATTGCTTTGGGTAGTAATGACATTTTAACTATATTTATTCTTTCAATCCATGAGCATGGAATGTTTTTCTATTTCTTTATATCTTCAATTTCCTTCATAAGTTTTCTATAGGTTTCATCAGACAGATCTCTTATATCTTTGGTTAGGTTTATTCCTGGGTATTTTATGGGTTTTTTTGTGCAATTGTGAATGGGATAAGTTTCTTAGTTTCTCTTTCTGTTGTTTCATCATTGGTGTATAAAAATGCAACCGATTTCTGTACGTTGATTCTGTATCCTGAAACTTTGTTGAATTCTTGGATCAGTTCTAGTAGGCTTCTGGTAGAGTCTGCTGGGTTTTCTATGTAGAGTATCATGTCCTCTGCGAAAAGTGAAAGTTGGACTTCTTCTTTGCCAATTCTGATCCTTTTATTTCCTTTTGTTGTCTGATGGCTGATGCTAGGACTTCCAGCACTATGCTAAACAACAGTGGTGAGAGTGGACATCCCTGTCGTGTTCCTCATCTCAGGGGAAAAGCTCTCAGTTTTTCCCCGTTGAGGATGATGTTAGCTAAGGGCTTCTCATAGATGGCTTTTATAATGATTCAGTAAGTTCCTTCTATCCCTACATTCTCGAGGGTCTTTAAGAAGGGATGCTGTATTTTGTCAGATGTTTTTTCTGCACCTATTGACAGGATCATATGGTTTTTATCATTTCTTTTGTTGATGTGACATATCATATTGGTTGATTTGCAAACATTGAAGCAGCCCTATAACCCAGGAATGTATCCCACTTGATCATGGTGGATAATTCTTTTTATGTGCTGTTGAATTCGATTTGCAGGTATCTTGTTGAGAAGTTTTGCATCTGTACGCATCAAGGATATTGGCCTGGGTCTCTGGTTTGGGAGTCAAAGTGATGCTGACTTCATAAAATGAGTCCGGAAGTTTTCCTTCAATTTCTGCTTTTTGGAATAGCTTGAGAGGAATGGGCATTAATTCTGTTTTAAATGTGTGGTAGAATTTCCCAGGGAATCCATGTGGTCCAGGGCTCTTATTTGTTGGGAGATTTTTGATAACTGATTCAATTTCTTCACTAGTTATGGGTCTGTTAATATTTTCTATCTCTTCCTGTGTGAATTTTGGTAGAGAGTGTGTATTTAGGAATTTGTCCATATCTTCTGAGTTGTCCAATTTGTTGGCCTATAATTTTCGTAGTATTACCCGATAATTGCTTGTATTTCTGAGGGGTTGGTTGTAATAAGTCCATTTTCATTCATGATTTTGTGTATTTGAGTGCATTCTCTTCTCTTTTTGAGAAGCCTGGCTTGAGGTTTGTCAGTTTTGTTTATTTTTTCAAAAAACCAACTCTTGGTTTCATTCATCTGTTCAACAGTTTCTTTGGTTTCTATATTGTTTATCTTTGCCCTGATTTTTATATATCTCTTCTCCTACTGGATTTGGTATGCTGTTGTTGCTCTCCTTCTAGTTCCTTTAGCTGTTAGATTTTGTACTTGTACTTTTTCTAATTTCTTGAAATAGGCCCTGAGTCCAGTGTACTTTCCTCTTAGGTCTGCCTTTGCCACATCCCATAGAGTTTGGATTGTTGTATTTTCATGTTCATTCGTTTCCATATATTTTTTAATATCTTCTCTAATTGCTTGATTGGCCCATTCATTCTTTAGAAGCGTGCTCTTTAACCTCCATGTTTTTGGAGGTTTTCCAGACTTCTTCCAGTGGTTGATTTCAAGTTTCATGGCATTGTGATCTGAAAGTGTGCATGTTATGATCTCAGTTCTTTTATATATTTTTTAAAATATTTTTTATTTATTTCTAGGAAAGAGAGAGACAGCGTGAGCAGGGGAGGGTCATAGAGAGAGGGAGACACAGACTCGGAAACAGGCTCCAGGCTCTGAGCTGGCAGACAGCACAGAGCCCGACGTGGGGCTCAAACCCACGAACCGCGAGATCATGACCTAAGCGAAAGTTGTCCGACTTTCGGCTTAACCGACTAAGCCACCCAGGCACCCCTCAGTTCTTTTATATTTATTGAGGACTGCTTTGTGTCCCAGTTGTGATCTATCTTGGAGAATGTGCTGTGCACACTTGAGAAGAAACTGAATTCCATGGTCTCAGGATGTAGAGTTCTAAATATATCTGTCAAATCCATCTGGTCCAATGTGTCATTCAAGTCCATTGTTTCTTTAGTAATTTTCTGTCTAGTTGATCTATCCATTGCTGTAAGTGGAGTATTAAAGACCCCTGCTTTTAGCACATTCTTATCTATAAGATTGTTTCTGTTTGTGATGAATTGTTTATGTATTTAGGTGCTTCCTTATTTGGTACGTAGACATTTATAATTGCTAGCTCTTTCTGATGGATAGACCCTGTAATTATTATATAATGCCCTTCTTCATCTGTTATTATGGCTTTTACTTTAATGTCCAGTTTGTCTGATGTAAGTATAGCTAATCCAGCTTTCTTTTAACTTCCAGTAGCATGATATATATTTCTCCATCCCCTTACTTTCAGTCTGAATGTGCTGTCCAGTCTAAAATGAGTTTCTTGTAGACAGCAAATAGATGGGTTTTGGTTTTTTTTAATCCATTCTGCTACCCTGTGTATTTTGATTGGGGCATTTATCCCATTTACATTCAATGTTATTATTGAAATATATGGGTTTAAAGTCATTGTGTCCTTTGTAGGATTCATGCTTTTTGTGGTCTGTCTGGTACCTTGCATTCCTTGCAACATTTCCCTCATAGGATCCCTCTCAGGATTTCTTGTAGGGCTGGTTTAGTGGTGACAAATTCTTTCAGTTTTTGTTTATTTGGAAAGACTTTTACTCTCCTTCTATTCTGAATGACAGGCTTGCTGGATAGAGGATTCTTGGCTGCATATTTTTTCTGTTCATCACATTGAAGATTTCCTGCCATTCCTTTCTGGCCTGCCAAGTTTCAGTTAGATAGGTCTATAACCACTCTGATAGGTCCCTTTGTATTTTAGGGCCTTTTATCCCTAGCTGCTTTCAGTTTCTCTCTTTGTCCTTATATTTTGCCATTTTCACTATGATATGTCGTGTAGAAGATCGATTCAAGTTAAGTCTGAAAGGAGTTCTCTGCCTCTTGGATTTCAGTGTCTGTTTCCTTCCCCAGATTGGGGAAGTTCTCAGCTATAGTTTGTACAAGTACTCCTTCAGTGTCTTTCCCTCTGTATTCCTCTACTGGAATTCCTGTGATACAGATATTGTTCCATTTGATTGTATCACTGAGCTCTCAAATTCCCCTTTCATGTTCCTGGAGCAGTTTATCTCTTTCAGTTTCCTCTTTTTCTATAATCCTGTCTTCTAAATCACTTATTCTCCTTTCTGCCTCTTCAATCCATTCATTGGATGCCTCCATTTTATTACACATCTCATTTATAGCATTTTTTAATTCATCACAACTATTTTTAAGCTCCATAGTCTTTGTAGCAATAGTTTCTCTGATGTCTTCCATGCGTTTTTCAAGCCCAGTGATTAATTTTATGACTATTGTTCTAAATTCTTGTTCAGTTATGTTGCTTACATCTGCTTTGAGCAGTTCTTTAGCTGTCATGTCTTCCTGGAATTTCTTTGGAGGAGAGTTCTTCCGTTTCATCATTTTGGTTAGCTTTCTGTCTCCTGTTAGTTTGAAAGCTTGTTATGCACTCTGTACCTGTGAGTGCTGCTGTATCAAAGATGTCTCTTTGTTGTCCAGGGCCTCTCCATTTAGGAAGTGTTCTTTGAATGGTGTCTCTTGGTCTCTCTTATTCCTGTACTTGTAGTGTTATTTGGGACTCTCCACCATGTGTACTTTGGCTTGTTTCTTGAGGTAGCCCCAAGATCACACAATGAGTTTGTTATTGACCCAGCCTATACGTGAATTCCCTGCCTCCTGAAGCCTTGTCTAGAGCTATTCTTATCTTCACTTCAAACTAACATAAGACTTATAATTACAGAGCATTTGCAAACACAGTTAAACTTCAAGTAGCTTGGACAGAGTCAACCAAACTCCTCCCTTTTTAGGTAATCTTTTGGATCTACATGAAAAATGAGATTCACGTGGCTTAAAGACCTGATTTTTCAAAGCGAAACTAGAAATATCCTATGTGATAATAAGGAGAATGTGATTATGACTCTAATTAGGGAAGAAATTAATAAGATATTAAAAAGTATTAACTGGGGGAAAGATGTAGTAATGTATTCTGTTTTACTCTGCCCTCTACATCAAAATGTATACATATATGTATAGACATAGACCTGTATATATGTGTATGTCTATATATTGTATATATATAAAGAGAGGGAGGGAGGGAGAAAGGACATATGTAATATTCTGGTAGATTACAAAACAATGAAGGTGAGTTAGGGGCCTTGGCACCTGATAAAATACAGGGTGATTAGTGTTAAGAGAATGCTGGTAGAGACTCTGATCTCTCACCCTTCTCCATTGTTAATGTGGCAGCCCACTCCTCCAACTTGCAAAGTGTCTGTGGAAGTTAAGTGGAGAACATGGGCTTCTGTCCACATTTGGCAGTAGTGAAGCTGTACTCCACTTCTTTTGTTGGCATGATTTTAGAGGAGGTTGGCTAAAACTGAACATTAATTTTTATAAGTCCAATTTATTAATTTTCTCTTAAGTATCATGCACTTGTGCTGTCTAGAAGTATCAAAACTCAGAGTAACACAGATTTATTCATATGTTTTCTAGAAATTTTTAAATTTTACATTTTGTGATCCACTTGATACTAGTTTTCATAGACAAGATGAGTTATGTGTCAAGTTTAAATTTTTGAAAAGGGGAGTCTAGTTATTCTAGCACCATTTTATTGAAAAAATTATCAATTTCTCTATTGAATAGCATTTCCATTCTCAGAAAATGGATGAACATATATTTTGTATGTGGTACATAATTATAATTATTTGTGTATATGGCACATAAGTGTAAACATATGTGTATGTACTTACATTCTATACATTTAAGACTATATATTTCCATGGTATTTCTATTCTTTTTTATTTATCTACATATTTATCCTTACATGAATACCACATTAACTTTATTACTCTAGATTCTTAATTAGGCCTTGAAGTCAGGTAATGTTAGTTCACCAATATTTCTTATGTTTAAATTTAATATGAGTTTGTTGATATTTACAAAAAGCATTCCAGCTGTTCAGTTGGGATTATATTGATTTAATAGATTAAGTTAAAGAGGATTGATATCTTAACAATATAGTGCCTTCCAATCAATAAAGAACATATACATATCCTTTTATTTATGATTTCTTTGATTCCTTTTATCAGTAATTATCAGCATACAGATACCAAGTATTTTGTTTTTTTTTTCTCAGCACTATCGTAAATTATATTCCTTGTCAGATTTAAAATTCCAGTGATAATTGCTTGTATATGATTGGCTTTTGTATATTGGCTTTGCATTTTGTCTTGCTGAAAGCAGTTAAGTTGTTCTTTTGAAGGTCGTCTTGTGGCTCTGTGG
This sequence comes from Hyaena hyaena, assembly GCF_003009895.1. Lineage (NCBI taxonomy): Eukaryota > Metazoa > Chordata > Mammalia > Carnivora > Hyaenidae > Hyaena > Hyaena hyaena. The sequence goes on along the minus strand of NW_024082147.1, from coordinate 284,387 downwards.
GAAAACTTTATCTTTATTTCTATTCTTTATCGCTTTGGCTGGAATTTCCAATACAGTCTGGAATAGAGGTGCTAAGGGTAGACACTCTTGTCTTTTTCCAATCTTAGGGTTATGTTAGTATTCAGTCTCTTATTCTTAAGTATGATATTAGCTATAGACTTTTTGTAGATTCCCTTTATAATAGGTTAATGGATGGAATTTGAATTTTGTAAAATATTTTTTCCCTTAAATGATGTGATTGGTCTTAATTCTTTAGATGATTAATATGATGGATTACATTGATTGATTTTTAAATATTGCAACTGTTTGTATTCTTGGGATGAACCCCTACTTGATCCTGATAAATCGTTTCTTTTCATATATAGTTTGTTCCTTTTGATGCTTTTTTTTTGAGGATTTTTACATTTATGTCATGAGGGATATTGGTCTGTAGGTTTCTTTTCATGTGTTTTCTAGAAGAGATTATGTAAATTGGTATTATTATTATTATTTTTACTGTTTGGCAGAATTCACTAGTTACTACCATCTGATCCTGGAGCGGTTTCTTGGAACTACATCTTTGCTGACCACATATTCAGTTTCTCATATCTTGACCTATTGTGTTACCTCTTCCTTCTTGAGTGAATTTGGTAGTCTTTTCAAATGAAATTGTCCATTGCACTTAAATAGTCAAATTTATGGGCATAGAGTTTCCCCTAATATTCTTTTATTATCTTTTTAGTATTTATTGTATCAGTATTTATATCCCCTCTTGCATTTTTTTCTGATACTAATACTGTGTGTCTTCTCTTTTTTCCTCTTGTTTTTTTTTTTTCATTAAAAAAAATCTTCTATGAACTAAGCTTTGGTTTGATTATTTTTTCTCTGCATTTCCTTTTCATTTTCTTTGTCATCTTTAGTCCTTATAATTTTCTTCCTTTTTCTTTAATTTGTTCTGTCAAGTTTCTTAAAGTAGAAGCTTAAGTAACTGATTAGAGGTCTTTCTTTTCTAATATAAAAAATTGTAAGCTATAAATTTATCTCCGTGAATTATTTTAGCTGCATCCCACAAATTTGTATATGTTCTAAGCAGTTTTTGTTTTCATTCAGTTCTAAGTATTTTAATTTCTTGGGAGATTTTCTCTTTGACTAATAGGTTCATTGGAAGTATATTCATTTGCGTATATTTTGTGTCTCTCCAGGTAACTTTGTGTTAATAATGTCTAGTACAATTTTTCTGTGGCTTGAGATTATACTTCATATGATTTCTGTTCTTTTATATTTGTAAAGATTTTTCTTGCAGTCCATGATGTGGTCTGCCTTGATGAATATTTCATGTGTATTTGAGAATAATATGAATTAAACTATTTTTAAAATGTACTGTGTTCTTGGGTTTTGAGAGCATAGTTATTCCAAATGCTGCTGTGTCCCTTCTAACTATAATATTGTAGTATTCCTCTTTTCTCTCTTTTCCTTCCCCTACCTACCGTGTTGCCACAAGTACCGTAAAACAACAGATTTGTTTCTTTTGCACATTCCATAGAGTAGATAGGAATGTGGTTCTAGGAAGAATTTTGGTAGTGATTGTTGTTTCCATCCCTGAATGTCCTATGAATAAAACTTTCTTAGGAGTCTTCATGATCTATCCAGTGAGCTCTTGGTTTGGCTCATGGAAAGAAATTTTGCAAGAGTGTCCAGTCCTTTATACCTGCAGCAGCGGAACTTAAATTTCCTGTTAAACCTCGATAGAACTACAAGGAAATGTTTCATTTTTGTTAGGCTTGTGTAGGGTATTGTCAAAAAGATATTCTGTTAGACTGTCTTTATTTCAGACCTTAGGCTAGAAAGAATAGGATTTTCTTTCTTTTTTTTTTTTAATTTTTTTAATGTTTATTTATTTTTGAGAGACAGAGCATGAGTCGGGCAGGGGCAATGAGAGAGGGAGAATCCAAAGCAGGCCCCAGGCTCTGAGCTGTGAGCATAGAGCCCGATACGAGGCTCAAACCCACAGTGAGATCATGACCTGAGCCGAAGGTGGATGCTTAACCGACTGAGCCACCCAGGCGCCCCAGGAATAGGATCTTGTAGCTCTTTTTGTCTGTGTGTTGTTGACTTTGGATTGCAGTCTTCTCCAACACTCCAGTACCCCATATAAGATTTATGGGAAGCAGAGAGAAAAGCCTTGGAATCCTCTGCCTTGTCATTTCTTGAGTCCCAAAGTCCACATTCCATTTTATAGCATCTTTTTTTTTTTTTTTTCTAGGAGAGAGATTGAGACAGCGTGAGCAGGGAAGGGTCAGAGAGAGAGGGAGACACAGACTCTGAAACAGGCTCCAGGCTCTGAGCTGGCAGTCAGCATAGAGTCCGATGCGGGGCTCGAACCCACGAACCGCGAGATCATGACCTAAGCGAAAGTCGGACGCTTAACTGACTAAGCCACCCAGGCGCCCCTATTTTATAGCATCTTATTTACTTTTTAAATGTATTACTGATTTAGTTACTGATTTATTGATTGTCCAGGGATTTTTTTTTTTTAATTATAAAAGGGAGGACTTGGGAAGAGAGCTCTTCTATCTTGGCCAGCACTGGAAATAATACCTGTTTTCTTTAAATAACATGGATGAGGAAAGAGAGAGTATATTTTTCTCTGTGTGTATGAATTACTAATCTTTGGGAATCTGACCTATACCAGTAAAATACATAACAAACATATGGCTGTAAGTTCCTTTCCATAAGAAATGTAAAATACAAAGATGTTTTCAATGTTTCTCATTTTAGGGTATTTCAACATTGATATTCACATTGAGGGGAACCAGGAAAAACAAGAAAAACCTCTGTGGCAAGTAATATTCACTAATAACAAAACATTGAGTAAAGAAGGGCAGAAAGTTTTAGAAAAACCATTTAATCTGGATATAACTCCAAATTCTTCAGGAAAGATGGCCTGTAAATATGACTCATGTAGAATGAATTTGCCAGTTGTTTCTGAATTAATTATTTGTGATAGAAACTATTCAAGAAAGAAGGCTGATTACATGGATATATTCAAAAAGTTGAAGCTTGATACTAAGCGTGAGAAAACTCATACTGGAGAGACGTCTTATAGATATAGTAAAAATGTAAAACCTCTCAGTTATTGGAAAAATCATCAGAAACTTCAAACCCTGGAGGAATCGTTTGAATGTAATGAATTTGGGAAAGTTTTACATGATAAGGCTGTTTGTGTTATAGGAGAGGAATCCTATAAGGGTGATGAATTTAGGAAAAACTATGATAACTACATGAGCACTGGCACAAAAGAGAAATGCTTTGATCTTAATGAATGTAGGAAATCCAAAACCACTATTGAGAATTATAGTAAAGTTCACATGACTACGACACACTATGAATGTAATGAAAGTGGGAATAACTTCAGCAGTATCTCATCTCTTGCTCAATCTCAGAAAACTGCTTCAGAACAGAATACTTTTGCAACCAATAAATGTGATGAAAACTTGAGCCGCAGCTCAGCCCGTAGAGTACAAAAAAAGACACAAACTAGAGATGAATTTTGCGTGTATAATGGATGTATAAATACCTTCTATCAGAAATTAGACCTTATCGTATGTCAGAGAACTCACACAGAAGATGAATTATACCAGTGTGGTAAATACAGGAGGTCCTTCCATCAGAACTTATCCCTTAGTGTACATCAGCAAAATGAAACTGGAGAGAAGTCATTTGAATGTAATGAATGCAGGAAATCCTTTTACCAGAAAGTACAACTCAGTCATCTTCAAAGGATCCATCCAGGGGAGAGACCTAAGGAACATGGGGAATCTTTTTGTTCAAATTCACACCCTATTCATTATCCTGGAACTGATACGGGGTTCAGTCTCTATGAATGTAATAAATATGGGAAAACCTTCTGCCAGAAGTTAAACTTCAGTGAAAATCTGACAGTTCACACAAAGGAGAAACCTTATGATAACCGTGGATGTGGGAAATCGTACAATAAGTCTGCTCTCGTAGTATGCCAAAGAACACACACAGGGATGAAAGTCTGTCAAAGTAATGTATACGAGAAAACATTCTCCAAGATGTCACATATCAAGGAATATCAGAGAATTCATACAAGGGAGAAATCCTACAAATGTATTGAATGTGGGAAAGCTTTCTTTAAGACCTCACATCTCAGAGCACATCAGAGAATTCACACAGGTGAAAAACCCTACAAATGTGCTGAATGTGGGAAAACTTTCTCTCATAAGACACACCTTAGTGCACATCAGAGAATTCATACCGGAGAGAAGCCCTATGAATGTAACCGATGTGGGAAAACCTTTGCTGATAATTCTACCCTCAGAGCACATCAAAGAATTCACACAGGAGAGAAACCCTATGAGTGTAATGAATGTGGGAGGCCTTTTGCCCATATATCTGTTCTTAGAGCACATCAGAGAATTCATACCGGTGAGAAACCCTATGAATGTAATGACTGTGGGAGATCTTTTGCCCATAATTCAGCCCTTAGAGCACATCAGAGAATTCACACAGGGGAGAAACCCTATGAGTGTAGTGACTGTGAAAAAACTTTTGCCCATAATTCAGCTCTCAGAGTACATCAGAGAATTCACACAGGAGAGAAACCATATGAATGTAATGAATGCGCAAAAACTTTTGCCCATAATTCAGCCCTCAGAGCACATCAGAAAATTCACACAGGAGAGAAACTCTATGAATGTAGTGAATGTGGGAAAACTTTTTCACAGAAGACACACCTCAGTACACATCAGAGAATTCACACAGGTGAGAAACCTTATAAATGTAGTGAGTGTGGGAAAACCTTCTCTCAGAAATCATACCTCAGTGGACATGAGAGAATTCACAAAGGGGAAAAACCTTACAAATGTAATGAATGTGGGAAAACATTTGTTTATAAGGCAGCCCTCATTGTCCATCAAAGAATTCACACAGGAGAGAAACCCTATGAATGTAATGAATGTGGAAAAACTTTCTCCCAAAGGACACACCTTTGTGCGCATCAGAGAATCCACACAGGGGAGAAACCTTATGAATGCAATGAATGTGGGAAAGCTTTTGCTGATAATTCAGCCCTCAGGGCACATCAGAGAATTCACACAGGGGAGAAACCCTATGAGTGTAGTGAATGTGGGAAAACTTTCTCCAAGACATCACACCTCAGGGCACATTTGAGGACTCAAACAGGGGAGAAACCTTATGAATGTAATGAATGTGGGAAAATGTTCTCCCAGAAGTCATATGTTATTGCACATCAGAGAATTCATACAGGTGAGAAACCCTATGAATGTAATATATGTGGGAAACCTTTTGCCCATAATTCAACCCTCAGAGTACATCAGAGAATTCACACAGGTGTAAAATCCTATGAATGTAATGAATGTGGGAAGACTTTCTCCCAGAAGTCACACCTAAGTGCACACCAGAGAATTCACACAGGGGAGAAACCCTATGAGTGTAATGAATGTGGGAAAGCTTTTGCACAAAATTCAACTCTCCGAGTACACCAGAGAATTCACACAGGAGAGAAACCCTATGAATGTAATGAATGCAGAAAAACTTTTGTCCGTAAGGCAGCTCTTAGAGTACATCACACCAGAATGCACACCAGAGAGTAAACCCTTGCATGTGGTGAATTTGGGAAGTCCTAATGGGACTCCTACCTTATTAGATAACACACAGTAAAGAAGCTTATGTCACATAGGCTGGCAAATTATTTCCTTTAAATGTTTCCTTTTCCACTAGGCACATAGCTTGTCTAATTTCCCAGTCTGTCCTTCATTCGAGTGATGCTGGTCATGGAAATTGACACTATTACATTTAATCTAAGTCTAGCTTTCAGAAGTCACCTTACATTCTTTCTGTCCTGTATTATATTAGAATAGAGAGATTTCTAGGGCAGACTTCAGTGCTGTGAATTAAATATGGTAGAACACAAGGTGAAAGAAGCCAGAATCTGAATGACTGGGTGAAACAGTTCTCCACTAACATCTTTACTAGTTGGCTTGAAAGAAAAACATTAAATTATACTCTGTTAAACTTTTACAGATTTTGTTCTGTTGGTTAAACACATAGCTTAGATAATTCTGTTATGGTGGGACAAAACCCTACGAATATTGATGTCTGAAAGACCTATAAAATTCAGCTATCATTATATATCAGAGCTTTCATATGAGGAGGAAAGCTGTTGATATCCTGAATAATGAGAAGCCTTCATTAAAAATTAGAGAAATCTCAGGGAGAAACACAAAAGCCTTTTACTACATATTAAACATCAAATAATTAAGATTTGACCAAAATCTTATATTTTGATAAATTGTATTTTATTTAACAAATATTGAATGGTTGTTTCAGATTTTTTCCCTAAAGAAATGTATGTTTCAGAATTGAAGATAAAATCTTCACCTAGAACTAATGTACCTAAATTTGTGATTTATATGTAACACCGTTTTATAGAAAATATGTAATAAAGTATTCACCTGTACACAAACTCACTGTGGAATGTGAAGTTTTAAAGATGGAGGAATAACTTAAATTCTATGAAGAACCCCAGTAAATGTTTGTGGCTAGTCTCTGAGCTATGTGGTACATCTGTATTGGTCTGTGTAATAATTCATTATTGGTGATGAGTTCTAGTAGAAGACAGCAACCAAACCTGCTCTGGACCTATCCATTTTCCTTTTTGATTTATAGTTTATGTTCTGTTGGCTTCCTTCAGCTTGATGCTGTGAGATTTTGGCCTGCCTGTAGTGTGGCCCTATTTTTTCTAGGATATTGGAGATCCATAAGATTTCTTAAGTATCCTTGTGTGTATGTATTATCCTTGTGAGTATGTATGTATGTATGTATCTCTCTGTCTATCTAGATGGGTGTGTATGTATCTAGATGGGTGAGTGGGCTGAATGTATATTCTTTACAAGTTTTTTTTTATTCATTCTATCGCACTAGTGACTTATTTTGCACTGTGTAATTATAAAGGAAATAATTTCCTCATCCCTCTTGTCTGCATGTGCCTGAGCATCTTGTGTAGGATCTTTTTCCAACCTCATAATGTATGCTTGCACTGCAGCATTGCAAACCAGTGTTATTTCTGTCCTCCTTGGACAGCAGGTTTTGGAATTGGAATGAAAAAGGCTACTTTCATGTCATAAGTACCACGTTGGTATTGAAAAGCAGACTAACTTTTGGGAAAACAATTTAGATTTGTATAGTGTTAGCCAAGAAAATGTTGGTCAGTCTGCCATCATTTGAGGCTACATAGTTCGGTTAGCATAGAGAATTTAAAAACTTGGACCATAAAATTTTTCTCAACTTTGGGCACATTGCTTTCTACAAGTGTGATCTAGTAGGTTGAGCATGAGGACAATAAGTCACTTGCTTCCCTGAGTAAGTTTTCTATTCCCAATCCCGTTGATACTGTGTGAGGGAAAATGATGGCATACCTTTAGCATTAATTTGAGAACAGGTATTTTTTTTGACACTAGGTTGTTACCACCCAGTGGCATCACTGCCAAAGAAAGCCATTGGATGAAGGCTATATCATCATAGCACCAGGACGACTACACCAGCCACTGAATCAGCACTCCTTGTGACAAGGAGATTCCAGCAGCTAAGAAAATGTTTGCTCTTCCTCAGCCTCTAACACCTTGATGCAACTTGAACTTACTGCACAGTGTTCAAAGGGAAATGAAAGAAAAAAACCTCTCTTTCCACATGTCTGATTTTTCAGAAAACTGTATGAAAAGGAAATTATCAAAGCTTGAACACTTAAAAAAAAATTAACTTCAGTTTAGAATAGTTTTAGATTTAAATAAGAATTGCCAACACTAGTTCCTATATACTCCTCACCCAGTTCCTCTTATTAACATCTTTTATTACTCTGGTATATTTGTCTTAACTAAATAATGACACTGATACATTATTAACTAAACATTCTTCAGATTGTACTGTTTTTTTCCCAATATTTTTTATATTTCAAGATGCATTCAGGATACCATATTACATTTAATAGTCATGTCTCCTTATCTTCCACTGGTCTGTGACAATTTCCTAGACCTTCCATGTTTTGGTTACCTTGATAGTTTTGAGAAGGACTTGTCAAGTATTTTATAGAATACCTCTTGATTTGGATTTTTTTTTTTAAATGATTGCACTGGCACTACAGGTTTGTTTTGTGTGATCATTTTCTTTTGTAGGAAGATCACAAGATAAGATCCTATTCTTACCATATTAATAGTATATGCTATCAACATGAATAATCACTCAGTGCTAAGCTTGATCACCTGGTTTAGGTTGTATCCCTCAAAATTATGTGTAGGTGAGCACTATGCTACTTGGTAAAAATTTATTTTGGTAAAAATTTAATTTATTTAGTTTATATTGTACACAAACTAAGATCAGAATCCTTTTTATATATTTCTGATTTTAATGTTGGAAACAATATAAATACAGATAGGTAAAAATTTTAACACCCAGAACTTAAAAACTTCACACTGATCCAGTTCATAGTCTAAAATTTTTGTTTTTAGTATTTATTGAAATATGAATAAATCATTGCCCTTTGCCCCCAAGGTTTTAATATCAGAATTTTATTTTCATGCCTCATCATCAGAGTGGTGTCCAATTCTTCTAGATCATTTAATTCCTAAAGTTTAGACTTTGCGTAATGAAAGGACTGAAAGTTTGTGTTTCATGAGCTTATTGACCCAGATCATTGCATTAACCCAGATAATAATAGGAGATATGAAGAATGACCAGCTATCATAACTATGAAATCTATGATAATAGGAGAAATAAGTAAAACTTAGAAAGGTGGAGTATTAAAAGCTTTTAGCTTGTATAGGCTTTTTCAAAAGCATTGATAAATTGGATGGTACTAGTCAGAAGATTTAAAAGAAATGGGTGTGTTATCATTAGAAAGTTAAGTTTAAAACTATATGTTAAAGCCATAGGTAGATGACGTATATATATTACATTGACATTATATATATATAAAATGACATAGGAGCAGAAGTTTACACCCAGATAGTGACTAAACTATGGAAGGATTATAGAGAAACAAGAGCTGCTCGTGAAGCATATGCTCATGGGCATATGTTACTGCACACGTATAATGCATATTGTCAGACATAAGTATGAGTGAAACTCAATAGGAATTCTTATAAAAGCAACACTCTGGGAGTAAACTATGTTGATAGGAGTACATGTGGAAAATAGAAAATTTGTTGATAAACATCTTCTCAAAGCAGAGGCATATGCTTCTGATAGACAGTAATGCAATAGCACAGGCAGAAGGTAATCATGTCCGTGTGGAGATAAACAGGAATAAGACATTTATTACACTACTCTGGAAACTAGAGAAGATTATTGATGGCCAGAGTGCAGTAAATTCAAGAGAAATAGATCAGAAACCAGCAAGAACAGTGAGAAAGACATTAGCATAGAAAATAAGGGAATTAAAGAGACCACTGAATAAACAACATGAAAAAAGAACTAGATTATACGTGACTTATGACTAGACAAGAGAAAGAAGTTACACACTGAGAAATGAACACAAAGCATAAAATGACAGAACTGCTACATTGCCAGAAAATGTGGTGCATTAACAATCACAGTTAAACAGGATTAAATTGCTGAAGAAGACCATTGTACCCAAAATGACAATGCTGACAAGTGCACAATTTAGTAAGGGAAAGGGGTGCAATATAGCATATCATTAAAAGTCAGGATTTGCATCATAGCCAAAGGCTGCTTTATACCACAAGGTTTGGATAAGGGCCAAGCATAAGCTCCCATTTTCCTCTATTGTATGAACACAATTTCACTGTCAGATAAGAACCATGTGCACAGAATCACTCAGAAGCCTAAAATGGATTTGCTGCTGCAGTTTCTTATCCCCTGCCAGATATGTAGGCATATTGTTGCTATGTAATCAACCCCAACAGCAGAGGATTGTAAAGGTCTCAGTGAAAACAGGTGTACATCAATCACACTGTTGTTAACACCTGCCCCCAAACATCTTGGACTGGTGGTTATAAAGAAACATTATTAATCAATATATTTCATTCCTTAACCAACAGGTGCAAATACTTTAGCTCAGGAATATTTTGGGTCTGCAGGACTTAACTCTCACAGCAGGGTCCACCGCCCTGATTTTGGGTAAAAGCCTTTTATAACAACAAGAGCAAAAACAACAACAACAAAATTCACTCTTAGTTTGATAGCAATCATGTAGATGTGTCTTTCAACAGTATATAATCAAATAGATAATCAAAATGCATATACATATTTCAAAGAGATGTCATAACCAGGGAGGGATTGTATCATTTAAACCATCCTATAATGCACCACAAATGTTCTTATATTTTTATATATTTCCCTTTCGTTTGCCTCCCTGACCTATAGCTATCTGTACTTTATGGTATACATCTATTGAATAATTAAGAATCCTAGTCAATCTATCATCATTTAAGTCTAAATCTTTAGGCCAATTCTATTTCATAGACATAGTATTCTTTGAAATGAAAACCATAAGAGACAGCCACATTAGTATTATTCCGCACAGTCATTGTCTGAGCTCTGGTCTATTTATTGATTAGGAGTACATAAAACATTCCTAGAAGTGTGTATTATTAAATTGGTCATTGTACAGTTCCCTCATTTTTAAAAAGAATTTGGTAGTCTTTGTCCCAAGGGACATCTGAATCTAAGCTAAAAGAGCATATTATTCATGTGTTCTAAACTATTCAAAAGGCACCAAAGTGATCTTAGGTTGTCCTCCCTTGTAACACCCAAAGATTGGCTACTCTCCACTCAGCAACAATCTCACATTGCCCTCATTTACCATTAATTTTAAAATAAACCTTTCTCCTTGAAGTCAGTGATAGTAAAGGCAACAAGGTGAGATGACCAGGCCTTATTCTTTGGGTCATTCCCAATCATATAGAGTTGGATTGGATAAATACAGAGAAATATATCTATTCAATCTACTAGGCAACAAAATATTTGCATAGTCAAGCCCAGCTAGGTGAAATATAAAGAGAATTTTGTCCATCCCATCAATATCTTGGGAATTCTTGTTATTAGTCAAATTAATACACATAGTTTTTGGGTTTGAAATGTTTCTTGGACCTTAATTTTAGCCCAATAGGGCCTTCCAAATGTGGCATTTAAAAAAGAAAGTTGTAAAGTATAGATGAGTTGTATGTAAACTTATTTTTCATCCCCTATGATATGGACTGAATGTGTCCCTACTCACCCTCAACCCCCCCCCCCCCCCGAATCCATACTTTGAAGGTTTAATCCCCCATTGTGGTGGTATTTGAGATGTGGAACATTTAGGAGGTAATTAGGTTTAGTTGAGTCAGGAGGCTGCAGCCTCCATGTTGGGTTAATGTCCTTATAAGGTGAAGAAAGAAACCAGAGCCCTCATGCCTTGATCCATGTGAAGATATAACATGCAAGGAAGCTATCTGCACACCAGGAAGAGGATCTTTACCAAGAACCCCCACCATTCTGCCAATCTGATCTCAGGCTTGTAGCCTCCAAAACTGTGAGAAATAGATATTTGTTATTTAAGCCACCATACATGTGGTATTTTGCTATAGCAGTCTGAACTAAGATATCATATTCTATCTTCCCAATACTACCAATAAACCAGTGATTTAACTAATCAAGACTCACCTTTAGGTCCCTTATGCTAACTTGCAAAACAATGCTGAAGATTTGTAGACTAGTGCCTCTATCTTTTGTTACCCTTGTGTATTGAAGAAGCAGGTATTTAAATTGCTAATTCCAATTGTTTATTAAATGGTCACTAACTCAGCCACACTTAATCTAGTAGTCCAGTTGGTATATCCTTTTAGCTTGATGATTTCATAGGAACTTTCAACCATCTTATACACTTCCTCCCAATTTTCAATGTCATTTTCTCTTCCCATTTTTGGATTCAGTTCCTGGAGAGAAATACCTAGCACAGTCACTTCACACAGTCACACTTGGGTCACCATCTTCTTCCCAAATCCATCCATGGCAGCTGCTGGGATGAATGCCAAGTTTTTTCAGCTGTAAAACAGCTAAATCTAACAGAATCCAAATTACACCCACTTCCTCTAGGTAACAAATGTGGGAATATTTGCTGGCTTGGAAACCATAATTATGATAGAATAAGTGCTGTATGTGATTATCTGAGGAATAATGAATTTGAAGACATTAACATTTCTGTGCACCAGATTGAGATGGCTCTTTCTCTGCTGCTAGTGGACTCCTTAGTAACCACCACAATCTTAGAACTGGCAGTCACAGAGTAATCTTTATCTGTTACAAGTTCAGGTGTCTGAAGAAATAACTTCCCATGTTGCAGATTCATTATTTCTCCTTTGAGTTTATCTTCCAAACCATCCACAGGGCAAGTTCATCAGCCTGAGGTTTTCCCAGAATACTGATGGCACACACCATACTAACATCCACCACAATAATCTTGTTTGAGATGGTTACCTCTTCTACAACTGGTGTAATCAGTTTTTCCTTAAGAGTTGCCATTGTGCCCAGTAGAAAAATGTCTGTAAAAGTCATGTGAAGAAGATAATGTCATCTTTCTGACACTCGTTTCTCAGACTTCTAGCCTCCATAACTGTGAAAAATAAATGTTTTTTTTAAAGCCATCCAGTCTATAATTTGTTATAGCAGCCTGAACTAAGGGCCCATCCATATAACCTCATTCTCCTTAAATACCTCTTTTAAGGCTCTGTTTCCAAATCCAGTGGCATTCTGAAATACTGAGAGCTAGGATTTCAGCACATGAATTTAGAGGAGATACAATTCCCTCCATAACATAGATGAATCTTAAAAACATGCTTGGACAGATAAGCCAGAGACAAATATGATTTCACCTATATGAGGTACCTACAATAGTCAAATTTATAGAGACAGAAAGTCAAATAGTGGTTACCGGAGGGTGAAGAAAGGGAGGAATAGAGAGTCATTTTTTAATGGGTACAGACTTTCAATTTGAGATGATTACAAAGTTCTGAGGATTGGATGTTGTGCAGTTGCACACCAATGTGAATGTACATAATGCCATTGAGTTTTATGTTTTAAATGATTAAAATGGTAAATTTTATGCTATATGTATTAAAAAAATGGTAGAAATAAAACATACACTAATGGAAATAAGGGATGCCTTTAATGTGCTTATTAGTATACTCATTATAGCCAAGAAAAGAATGGAAAGAATCGGTGAACTTCAAGATATGTCAATACCTCAAAGAAGGAAAGTATGAAATTAAAATTAAAACTTTAATGTTTTTTTATTTTTAATTATTTACTTTTTAATTTTAAAGCATGTTTTTAAAAGCAATAACTATCACAATGTGTTGGTTGATTATACGAGGTGGATAAGTAAAATGAATGACAGCAATGTCACAGGGGCATAGGGAGAACTAGGGAATACTCTATTAAGGTACCTATATGATACATGTGAAGTCATATACTGGTATTTAAAAGTAGACTTAGAATACATTTAAAGCTGTAGGGCAACCATTAAAAACCTATGGGACGGGGCGCCTAGATGGCTTAGTCGGTTAAGCGTCCGACTTTCACTTAGGTCATGATCTCGTGGTTCGTGGGTTCGAGCCCCGCGTCTGGCTCTGTGCTGACTGCCAGCTCAGAGCCTGGAGCCTGTTTTGGTCTGTGTCTCCCTCTCTCTCTGACCCTCCCCTGCTCACGCTGTCTCTCTCCTAGAAATAAATTTAAAAAAAGAAACCTATGAGATAAATATAATTTTTCTTCATATATTTTCCCTCTGCTTTGTTTATAATTGACAAAATCATATACAATTATGAGAGTACAAGGTGATTTGATACATGTATACCTTATGAAATGATTATCACAATCACATTAATAACACATCTATCACTTCACATAGTTTTGTGTGTCTGTATGAGAACTCCTAAGATTTACTCTCAGCATTTTATTTTATTATTATTTTTTTACAAATAATTTATTGTCAAGTTGGTTTCCATTATAACACCCAATGCTCATCCGAACAAGTGCCCTCCTCCATGCTCATCTCCCCGCTCCCCCACCCCACATCCATCAGTCCTCAGTTTCTTCTCAGCATTCAAGAATCCCTCAAGGTTTGCCTCTCTCCCTCTCCCCCACTATTTCTCCCCTTCTTCTCCCCCATGGTCCTCCGGTAAGTTCCTCCTAATCCTCCTATACGTGCAAACCTATGGTATATGGTCCTTCTCTTCCTGACTTATTTCCCTAGCATAGCACCCTCAACTTCCATACCTGTTGCTATACATGGCCAGATCTCATTCTCATTGCCACGTAGTATTCCATCGTATAGATGAACCACATCTTCTTGATCCATTCGTCCATTCATGGACACTTAGGCTCTTTCCATGTTTTGGTTATTGTGGAGAGTGCTGCTATGAACACTGGGGTCCATGTGCTCCTATGCATCAGCATTCCTATGACCGTTGGGTAAAGTTCTAGCAGTGCTATTGCTGGGTTATAGAGGAGTTCTATTGTTAATTTTTTGAGAAACCTCCACTCTGTTTTCCAGAGGGGCTGTACCAGTTTACATTCCCACCAACAGTGTAGGAGGGTGCCCGTTTCTCCACATCATCGCCAGCATCTAGAGTTCTCTGATTTGCTCATTTTAGCCACTCTGACTGGCGTGAGGTGGTATCTCAGTGTGGTTTTGATTTGTATTTCCCTGATGAGGAGAGATGCTGAGATTCATTTCATGTGTCTGTTGGCGATTTGGATGTCCTCTTTGGAGAAGTGTCTGTTTATATCTTCTGCCCATTTCTTTACTGGGTTGTTTGTTTTTCGGGTGGAGTTTGGTGAGTTCCTTATAGATTTTGGATATTAACCCTTTGTCTGATATGTCATTTGCAACTATCTTTTCCCATTCCGTTGGTTGCCTATTAGTTTTGTGGGTTGTTTCCTTTGCCGTGCAGAAGCATTCATCTTGATGAGGTCCCAATAGTTTATTTTTGCTCTTGTTTCCCTTGCATTTGGGGATGTTTCAAGTAAGAAGTTGCTGCAGTTGAGGTCAAGGAGGTTGTTTCCTGTTTTTTCCTCTAGGGTTTTGATGGTTTTCTGTCTCACGTTCAGGTCCTTTATCCATTTTGAGTTGATTTTGGTGTATGGTGTGAGAAATTGATCTAGTTTCATTCTTCTGCATGTTGCTGTCCATTTCTCCCAAAACCATCTGTTAAAGAGGCTATCTTTTTTCCATTGGATGTTCTTTCCAGCTTTGTCAAAGATTAGTTGGCTGTATACCTTTGGGTCCAGCACTGAGTTCTCAAATCTATTCCATTGGTCTATGTGTCTGTGTTTGTGCCAATACCATACTGTCTTGATGATGACAGCTTTGTAGTAGAGGCTAAAATATGGGATGGTGATACCTCCCATTTTGGTTTTATTCTTCACTATTACTTTGCCTATTCGGGGATCTTATGTGGTTCCATACAAATTTGAGGATAGTTTGTACTAGTTTTGAGAAGTATGCTGGTGCAATTTTGATTGGGATTGCATTGAATGTGTAGATTGCTTTAGGTAGTAATGACATTTTAACAATATTTGTTCTTACGATCCATGAACATGGAATGTTTTTGCATTTCTTTGTGTCTACTTCAATTTCCTTCATAAGTTTTCTACAGTTTTCATCATACAGATCTCTTGTATCCTTGGTTAAGTTTATTCCTAGGTATCTTATGTTTCTTTGGCATTTGTGAATGGGATCAGTTTCTTATTTCTCTTTCTGTTGTTTCATTGTTGTTGTATAAAAATACAACCAATTTCTGTACATTGATTAAGTACCCTACAACTTGGCTGAATTCTTGGAGCAGTTCTAGTAGGCTTCTGGTGGAGTCTCTCGGGTTTTCTATGTAGAATATCATGTCATCTGCGAAAAGTGAAATTGGACTTCTTCTTTGCCAACTCTGATGCCTTTTATTTCCTTTTGTTGCCTGATGGCTGATGCTAGGACTTCCAGCACTATGTTAAACAACAGTGGTGAGAATGGACATCCCTGTCATGTTCCTGATCTCAAGGGAAAGCTCTCAGTGTTTCCCCGTTGAGGTTGATGTTAGCTGAAGGCTTCTAATAGATGGCTTGTATGATGTTTAAGTAGGTTCCTTCTATCCCGACTTTCTCTAGTCTTTATTAAGAAGGGATGCTGTATTTTGTCAAATGCTTTTTCTGCATCTATTAACAGGATCATATGGCTTTTATCTTTTCTTTTGTTGATGTGATGTAGCAGATTGATTGATTTGCCAATGTTGAACCTGCCCTGTAACCCAGGAATGAATCCCACTTGATCTTGGTGGATGATTCTTTTTATGTGCAATTGGATTCAATTTGCAAGGATCTTGTTGAGGATTTTTGCATTCGTATTCATCAAGGATATTGGCCTGTAGTTCTTTTTTTTTTTTTTCCCCCAAGATTTCTGCCTGGCTTGGGAATCATTGTGATGCTGGCTTCATAAAATGAGTCCGGGAGTTTTCCTTCGATTTCTATTTTTTGGAATAGCTTGAGGAGAATTGGTATTAATTCTGTTTTAAACATCTGGTTGAATTCCCCAGGGAAGCCATCAGGTCCAGGGCTCTTATTTGTTGGGAGATTTTTGATAACTGATTCAATTTCTTCACTAGTTACGGGTCTGTTCAGATTTCCTATCTCTTCCCATGTGAATTTTTGTAGTGCGTGTGTGTTTAGGAATTTGTCCATTTCTTCTAAGTTGTCCAATGTTGGCATAGAGTTTTTCATAGTATTCCCTGATAATTGCTCGCATTTCTGAGGGGTTGATTGTTATCAGTCCATTTTCATTCATGATTTTGTCTATATGGGTCTCTCTTTTTTCTTTTCGAGAAGCCTGGCTAGAGGTTTGTCAATTTTGCTTATTTTTTCAAAGAACCAACTCTTGGTTTCATTGATCTGTTCAACTGTTTCTTTGAACTCTATGTTGTTTATTTCTGCTCTGATTTTTACTATTTATCTTCTGCTGCTGGGTTTAGGGCATTCTTGTTGCTCTGCCTCTAGTGCCTTTAGGTGAGCTGTGAGATTTTGGACTTGTACTTTTTCTAATTTCTTGAAGTAGGCCTGGAGTGCAATGTCTTTCCTCTTAGGACAACCTTTGCCACGTCCCATAGATTTTGGATTGTTATGTTTTCATTTTCATTTGTTTCCATATATTTCTTAATTTCTTCTCTAATTGCCTGATTGGCCCATTCATTCTTTAGTAGGGTGTTCTTTAACCTCCATGTTTTTGGAGGTTTTTCAGACTTCTTCCTGTGATTGATTTTAAGTTTCAAAGCAGTATGATCTGAAAGTGTGCATGGTATGATCTCAATTCTCTTATGTTTATTGAGGGCTGCTTTATGTCCCAGTATATGATCTATCTTGGAGAATGTACCCTGCGTACTTGAACAGAAAGTGAATTCCCTGGCCTCAGGATGTAGAGTTCTAAATATGTCTGTCAGATCCATCTGGTCCAATGCGTCTTTCAAGTCCATTATTTCTTTAGTGATTTTCTGTCTAGTTGACCTATCCATTGCTGTAAGCGGAGTATTAAAGTCCCCTGCTATTAGCACATTCTTATCTATAAGCTTGTTTCTGTTTGTGATTAATTTTTTTAAATGTTTAATTGCTCCCATATTCGGTACATAGACATTTATGATTGTTAGTTCTTCCTGATGGATATACCCTGTAATTATTATGTGATAACCTTTTTCATCTCTTGTTATTGTCTTTAATTTAAAGTCTAATTTGTCTGATATACGTATAGCTACTCCAACTTTCTTTTGACACTCAATAGCGTGATATATAATTCTCCATCCCCTTACTTTTAATCTGAAAGTATCTTCCAGTCTAAAATGAGTTTCTTGTAGACAGGATATAATGGATTTTGTTTTTTTATCCATTCTGCTACCCTATGTCTTTTGATTGGAGCATTCAGCCCTTTACATTCAGTGTTAGTATTGAAATATGTGGGTTTAGAGTCTTTGTGTACTTTGTGGAGTTCTTGCAACATTTCCTTCAGAGCGTCCCCCTCAGGATTTCTGGTAGGGCTGGATTAGTGGTGACAAATTCTTTCATTTCTGTTTATTTGGAAAGACTTTTATCTCTCCTTACATTTTGAATGACAGGCTTGGTGGATAGAGGATTCTTGGCTCCGTATTTTTTCTCTTCAACACATTGAAGATCCCCTGCCATTTCTTTCTGGCCTTGCAAGTTTCAGTAGATAGGTCTGTAACCACTCTGATAGGTTTCTCTTTGTATGTTAGGGCCCTTTTCTCCCTAACTGCTTTCAAAATTCTCTCTTTGCCCTTATATTTTGGCATTTTTACTAATTAAGATATGCCCTGCAGAAGATCGATTCAAATTACGTCTGAGGGGAGTCCTCTGTGCCTCTTGTATTTCAACATTTACTTTCTTACCCAGGTTGGGGAAGTTCTCTGCTATAATTTGTTCCAGGACTCCTTCAGCACCTTTCCCTCTCTCTTCCTCTTCTGGGATTCCAATGATATGGATATTGTTGCGTTTGACCATATCGCTGAGCTCTCGAACTCTTCTTTCATGTTTCTGGATCAGTTTGTCTCTTTTTTTCTCAGTTTCCTCTTTTTCTATAATGGTGTCTTCTAAATCACTTATTCTCCTTTCTGCCTCTTCAATCTGTGCATTGGACACCTCTAAATTATTATGTATCTCATTTGTCGCATTTTTTAATTCATCATGCCTATTTTTATGCTCCATGTTGTGTGTAGCCATAATTTGTTTGATGTCCTCTATGTTTTTTTCCAGCCCAGCTATTAATTTTATGATTATTGTTCTAAAATCTTGTTGAGTTATGCTGCTTATATCTGTTGTGAGCAGTTCATTAGCTGTCAATTCTTCTTGGAATTTCTTTGAAAGAGAGCTCTTTCATTTCATCATTTTTGTTGGCTTTCTGTCTCTTGTTAGTTTTAAAGACTTGTTATGCACTCTGCACCTGTGAGCGCTGCTGTACCGAACAAGACTCTTTGACTTTCCAGCACCTATCCTTTCAGAGAGTGTTTTTTCAATGGCATCTCTTGGTCTCTCTGTTGAGACCTTGGTTATTTTATTTTCTTACTCGTAGTGTTATTTGGGACTCTCTACCATGTGTACTTTGGCTTGTTTCTTGAGGTAGCCCTAGAGAAGAAAACAGACAGACACACACACAGGGAGCAGAGGCGCACAAAAGCACAGACAAATCCAACAAACATGCAAACCGAGAAGGAAAACAAAAAAGTTAAGATTAAAGATGGAGGAGGGAAGGTGAATAATAGAAAATAAAAAATAAAAAGGTCAAAAAGAAGAAAAAAGGAAAAAAGAAGAAAACCGATGGACAAGGAATGGTTTAAAGCATATAACTGGATTCCCCAGCTACAATTAAATAGTCAGGTGTATGCGGTGCTGGTTGAACAGTATAGAGAAAGAGACAGAAGACAGGGAGGGGATGAGGCAAAATTGGAAATAGAAGGTACAGGCAGAATGGGTAAGAGCTTTTTTCAGAGAGCAAAAGGGCGGAATATGGTTGGATAGGTGAGAGAAGGACGCTGGTGTTATCCAGAGAAACTATATAGTCTAATTACTCCTGAGAGAAAGAGATGATAAGGTAGGTGGGTGTAGAATTTACATCTACAGAATAGACTAAATGTGACTAAGCAAGCTGGTGACCAGAGTTAGTCAGGTCAGTGTTCTGGGGGGGGGAGAGGAGGAGGGAGCTCTCTAGCAGGGATGGGCTTGGTGTGATCCAATGCGCCAGGCGGGAGTTCTGCCTTGGTGATTGTGGGGAGGAGAGTGGTGGCGCTCCAGTCCCTTCTTGAACCAAGCACTGCACCTCGCTTTTTGGGGTGTGTAAACTCCCCGTGCCAGGGGCGCATCCAAAGTGGGTCATGCTCTTTAACCCATGCCAGGCCCAGTTTCCAAATCCCAGTCGTCGCACCCCACTGAAATTGCCGTAGACACAACCTCGCAGGCGATCCCCTCAGGGCCATTCCAAGCCTCTTGCCTAGTCCTGGGGATTGAGCCTGAATTGCTGCTCTCCTCTCCTCCAGGTCATGTTGGCGAGCAAGGACGTCGGTTTGCCTGGGGGATGTGCCCGGCCCGCTAGTGAGTGGGAAACCGGGTCCCTCCATGTCTTGTCACCCGAAACACGAACTCCGGGCAAATTTCCCAGTTTTAAGCCCCTTGCCTTCCCTCTAAGGGTCCAGCTAAGCCAGGAGCATGGAGACCCAGTACGCACGGCTCCTTCAGGGGTCCAGCCAACCAGGAGCACAAAGGAGGGTTGGCGGGCGGCCCCTCCAGGACGATTTGGCGCGTGGGGACCTGTCGTGCACGGTCCTTCTGTTCCCCAAGCGGAGGTTTTCCTGTTCCCCAGCGACAGGGTCCGTGTCTTGAGTATAGTTTCGGACTCTCTCTTTTCCCTCTCACTCCCCGCAGAGGGGGATCGCCCCTGTCCCTCTGAGTCTTCGATCCCGGCTGATTTTATCTTCTCCAGTTCGCACTCACATTAGAAGGCTTTCTCGGTGGATTCTGCGTCCATTTTCTGCCAATCTCTTGGGTTCTGTAAGGTCCTATGGCTTCAGATCTTTTCCGTGTGAGATATGGGGGTGAGTGCAATGTACGGAGCTCCCTACTTCTCCGCCATCTTGCCCCTCCCTCTGTCCCTTATGTGTTTTAAAAGTTTGTTATGTGTCATGCATCTGCAAGCACTACTATATTACATAGGGCTCATATACAGTTCAGGGCCTGGCCCTTCAGAAGGTGAATTTTGGAGTGTGTTAAATGTTCTCTGTTGTTGTGACTCTGGTTGCTCTTTATTTTCCTACTAATAGTAATGTTTTGGACTCTCCACTAAGTATGCTTTGATTTGTTCGTTTGATGGAACCCTGGAAAATTAAAAAAGGGGGGAGGCGCAGGGACGGTGGTGGTGGAGGAGGCCATATCCCATACAAAGAGAGAGAAATGACAGTAGCGAGTAAAAATAAAATAAAATAAAATAAAATAAAATAAAATAAAATAAAATATACCAGAAACTATAGTACTTAGTCCAGAGAGAAAGAGAGAGGAAAATAAAGAAGGATACCTCCTTCTTTATTATAGATTAAATACATGTACTTAAACAAACCAACGGCCAAAATGACCAGAAGGAGGAAAGGAAGGAAAATATATTTATATATATAAATTAAAAATTGTCCAAGAATTAAGTCAGAAAATGCAAAAACACCGGGTACTTTGGAACCAGTGGCAATGCTGGTCTGGAGGAGGGCTGTCTGGTTGGTAAACCACAATCTCGCTCCAGTAGATACCCAGTTACCAGGCACAGAGGGTCATGGTTGGTGTAGGTGAGTCACTCCTCCTTTCTGGGACTGATATCCGAAGCCCCAACTTGTTGGTGATGGAGAGAAAAATGGTGACACCCCAATCTCTCCTTCCTGGTCCAGGTGTCCCAAACCACTCTGTTCAGGCAGCCCTTACAATTCTGCTTGGGCACAAGCGAGCCATTTTTTTGGTGTTTAGTTTTTCATTCCACAGTCTCCCGCACCTCCCTTAGGCTCATCTAGAAATCAAACCCAGATGACTTAAAGGGTTCCACTCTGCGATCTGGTTCCAGGGAAGTGCTACTCTGCCCCATTGGTGAAGGGTCTCCACACAGTGCCACACAGGAGAAAACAAGGCAGTTTATCCCATTCTGCCAACCCCTATGCCTCTCTGGAGCTCAGCTGGGATTCAAACCTGTCTTAAAGGGTCCCACTCTATCCACCCCCGTTCCAGGGAAATGCCACTCTGCCCATCCGATCAATGGCCTTGGGATAGCAGGCACAGCCAGAGTTTCTTCCCACAGCAATTTCTTCTTCCCACAGCAATCAAGCGAGGGGTTTGCTTTCTCCAACTGCAGACTGCACCTCTGAACTAGTTACCAAAGCCAGGGCTGGCTCTCCCTGTTCCCAGGTGCACAAACAGAGCAGCTGGCCCTAGTCCAGAGAAAGCCTCGCAGTTAGAGATTGGATCATTCTTCATTTTTTAATGATCCCTGTTCTGTGTTTTTTCTCTTTTCCAAATATAGTCCTACACTTCCACAGCTTCTCTTTCTCTTCTCTTTGTCTCTCTGCAGAAGGGGATCCCTCTACTATGTACCTATGCTGCCCATTTTATCTCTCACAGTTCCCAATCAAACACCTATGGCCCTCCAGGTTGTCTCCATGGGCCTCTAGAGGTGTCTCTATCACTCTGCAGCCCAGACTCTTGGAATTCAAAGTCCTCTGGCCTCAAAACTGCTGTGTTTGAGGGATGAGGGAACTTCAGGTCCCCCTACTTCTCAGGCATGTTGGATCTCCTTTTAACATGATTTTCAAGATGGCATTGGAGTAGGAGGACCCTAGGCTCATCTCCCTCAATGAACACAACTAAGATAACAATCACACCATCCTAAATACCCCAGAAATAGACCTGCAAACTGACAAAGCATACTTCACAGCTAAAAGGAGAGAAGATGCAACATCAAAGAAA
The DNA here is from genome assembly GCF_003009895.1 of Hyaena hyaena. NCBI lineage: Eukaryota > Metazoa > Chordata > Mammalia > Carnivora > Hyaenidae > Hyaena > Hyaena hyaena. The sequence continues at coordinate 261,839 of NW_024082147.1, read as the reverse complement.
TTTTATTTTATTTTGCTTATTTATTTTAAGAGAGAGAGAGTACAAGCAGGGGAGGAGCAGAGGGGACGAGAAAGAGAGAGAATTCCAAGCAGGCTCCATGCTGTCAGTGCAGAGTCCGATGCAGGGCTCAAAATCACGAACTGTGAGATCACAGATCAACTGGACTGAAATCCAGAGTTGGACGCTTAAATATCTGAGCCACTCAGGCACCTCCAAACCCTGGAACCTTTTTTAATGTTTATATATTTTTGAGAGAGAGAGAGAAAGCTAGGTAGACTGCAAACAGGGGAAAGGAAGAAATAGAGGGAGTCACAGAATTGGAAGCAGGCTCTGAGCTCTGAGCTCTCAGCACAGAGCCCAACAGGGGAGCTCAAACCCATGAACTGTGAGATCATGACCTGAGCTGAAGTTGGGCACTTAACCAAATGAGCTACCTAGGTGCCCCCAAGCCCTGGAATTTTAAGGGTTAGCAGGCTTGGTGGGGTTAGAGACCAGTGAGCATTGCCCTGCTCCTGCTGAGAAGGCAGACAAATGATCCAGGGGCAAATGATCCAGGGGCAGATAATGTGGAAACAATGATCTAAAGAATGCCTGGGGTACACAGTGGGCAGATTATTTGCACTTATCAGAGTACATCCCTGAGAGGCAGAGTTCATGGAGACACTTCTTCAGAAATAAAGGAGCTGGCTGGCGCCATGTCACTCCCCTACCCCTCAGCATAAACTCAGGGACGCCTGTGCGAAGCAACACTGCACCAAAATTGCCCACCTAACCTGCATACACCAAGCCCCGCTGCATACACTGCATTCCAGTAGGAGAGTCTTTATCAATTAAGCTTATTTCTGTCCCAACATTGCAGGGCCCTTCCCCTGAAGACCAGCACAAAGCCCTGCCCACACCATGTCACCAGGTCAGAATTCTGCAGGGCCTAAGTTCCAGTGGAGGTAGTGCTAAGTCTTATTTACAAGCTGACCAGAGCATGCCTAGTTAAAATTTCCATATTCAGGCCAGGGACCAAACACTGCCCTCAAAAGTCAGCGAAGTCCTCTACAAATGATTGACTTAAAGAATAGAGAAGACAAAACACAATAGCAGAGCGCATGCATCACACACTGGAGACATTTCCTGAAGTGTCAGGCCCTGGCACATGACCTCTTCTTCATAAGGCTATTACTTTCAGGAGCATAAGACGTAGCTGGCTTTTCTAATATACAAAGAAGAGAGACATAGATTAAATGCCAAGATGGAGGATTTTAGCCCAAATAAAAGAACAAGATAGAGCCACATCCAGAGAACTAAGTGAAACTAATACAAGTAACATGCCTGATGGAGATAAAAAGCAACAATCATAAGGATACTCTCTGGGAATGAGAAAAGAATAGAAGACATCAGGGAGACTTATCACAGAGTTAAAAGACTAAAGAAGAATTAGTCAGAGATGAAGGGAAGGAGGCAAGATGGTGGAGAAGTAGGGAGCTCCTTACATTTCACTCACCTCCATCTCTCACAGAGAAGGCCTGAAGCGACAGGAACCCTTCCAGAATCCAGGAGTTTGAGAGGAAAAGGAGACAGAGTCTGCTGAGAAAACCTAATAGCGGCTACCTCAAGAAAAATGCCAAAGTACACATGGTGGAGAGTCCCAAATACCACTACGATTACAGAAATAAAATAACCAAGGTATCATCAAGAGAGACCAAGAGACATCATTCAAAGAACACTTCCTGAATGCACTGGCCCTTGACAGTCAAAGAGCCTTCTTTGGTAAAGCAGCACTCACAAGCGCAGAGTGCATAAGAAGCTTTTAAAACTAATAGGAGATAGAAATCTAACCAATATGATAAAATGGAAGAACTCTCCTCCAAAGAAATTCCAGGAAGACATGACAGCTGAAGAACTGCTCAAAACAGATATAAGCAACATAACTGAATAAGAATTTAGAACAATAGTCATAAAATTAATTGCTGGGCGTGAAAAAGGCATGGACGACATCAGATAAACTATTGCTACAAAGACTATGGGGCTTAAAAATAGTTCTGATGAATTAAAAATGCTATAAATGATATGCAAAATAAAATGGAGGCGTTCAGTGCACGGATTGGAGAGGCAGAGAGGATATTAGGTGAATAGAAGACACAATTATAGAAAAAGAGGAAACTAAGAGAAAGAGAGATACACTGATCCAGGAACACAAAAGGAGAGTTCGAGAGCTCAGTGATACAATCAAACGGAACAATATTCATATCATAAGAATTCCAGAAGAGGAAGAGAGGGAAAGGCGCTGAGGAATCCTTGAACAAATTATAGCAGAGAACTTCGCTAATCTGGTGAAGGAAACAGACATTGAAATCAAAGAGGCACAGAGAGGAGGAGAGCCTCAGACGTAACTTGAATCAATCTTCTGCACGACATATCATACTGAAATTGGCAAAATATAAGGACCAAGAGAGAATTTTGAAAGCAGCTAGGGAGAAAAGGGCCCTAACATACAAAGGGAGACCTATCAGAGTGTTTACAGATCTATCTACTGGTCTTGGCAGGCCAGAATGGAAGGGCAGGAAATCTTCGTTGTGATGAACAGAAAAAATATGCAGGCAAGAATCCACTATCCAACAAGCCTGTCATTCAGAATAGAAAGAGAGATGAAAGTCTTTCCTAATAAACAAAAATTGAAAGAATTCGTCACCACTAAACCAGCCCTACAAGAAATCCTGAGGGGGACTCTATAAGGGAAATGTTGCAAAGAATGCAAGGTACCAGACACCACCACAAGCATGAATCGTACAAAGAACACAATGACTTTAAACCCTTATATTTCAATAATAACACTGAATGTAAATGGGCTAAATGCCCCAATCAAAAGACATAGGGTAGCAGAATGGATAAAAACAAAATCCATCTATTTGCAGTCTACAAGAAACTCATTTTAGACCTGAGGACACCTTCAGATTGAAAGTAAAGGGATGCAGAAATATATATCATGCTACTGGGAGTCAAAAGTAAGCTGGAGTAGCTATACTTATATCAGACAAACTGGACTTTAAAGCAAAGACAGAAGGGCTCCTGGGTGGCTCAGTCGGTTAAGTCTTTGGCTTTGGCTCAGGTTGTGACTCACAGTTTATGGGTTTGAGACCCACGTCGGGCTCTGTGCTGACAGCCAGATCAGAGCCTGGAGCTTTTATCAGATTCTGTCTCTCTCTCTCTCTCTGACCCTACCCTGTTCATGCTGCCTCTCTCTCTCTCTCTCTCTGTCTCTCTCTCTCAGATAAATAAAGTAAAAGCAGGAATAAGGGATCAAGAAGGACATCTATAATAATTACAAGGTCTATCTGTCAGGAAGTGCTAACAATTATAAATGTTTAGGCACCGAATACGGAAACAACTAAATACATAAAACAATTAATCAGAAACATATAATCTTATGGACAAGAATGTGGTAATAGCAGGGGACTTTAATACTACCCTTAGAGCAATGGATAGATCAACCAGACAGAAAATCACTAAAGAAACAATGGACTTGAATGACACATTGGACCAGATGGATTTGACAGATATATTTAGAAGTCTACATCCTGAGGCCATGGAATTCACTTTCTTCTCAAGTGCACATGGCACATTCTCCAAAATACATTACATACTGGGACACAAAGCAGCTCTCATTAAATATATAAAAAAAAAATTGAGATAATACCATGCACACTTTCAGATCACAATGCTATGAAACTTGACATCATCACAGGAAGAAGTCTGGAAAACCTCCAAAAACATAAAGGTTAAAGAACATCCTACTAAAGAATGAATGGGCGAATCAGGCAATTAGAGAAGAAATTTAAAAATATATGGAAACAAATGAAAATGAAAATACAAAAATACAAACTTTTTGGGATGCAGCAAAGGCCGTCCTAAGAGTAAAGCACATTGCACTCCGGGCCTATTTCATGAAATTAGAAAAAGTGCAAGTACTAAATCTAATAGCGCACCTAAAGGAATTAGAAGGAGAGCAGCAAGAGCACCCCAAACCCAGAAGAAGAGAAATAGTAAAAATCAGAGCAGAAATAAACAGTATAGAAACAACAACAACAACAATAACAAAAACAGTTGAACAGATCAATGAAACCAAGAATTGGTTTTTTGAAAAAAAAATAAACAAAATTGACAAACCTCTGGACAGGCTTCTCAAAAAGAATAGAGAAAGCACTCAAATAAACAAAATCATGAATGAAAATGGACTTGTTAAAACCAACCCCTCAGAAATAGAAGCAATTAACAGGGAATACTATGAAAAATTATACCCCAACAAACTGCACAACTTAGAAGAAATGGACAAATTCCTAAACACACACACACTACAAAAATTCACATGGGAAGAGATAGAAAATCCAAACAGACCCATAACTAGTGAAGAAATTGAATCAGTTATCAAAAATCTCCCAACAAATAAGAGTCTTGAGCCAGATGGCTTCCCTGTGGAATTATACCAGACATTTAAATCATTGGAGAGTTCCTTATAGATTTTGGATATTAACCTTTTTTCTGATGTCATTTACAACTATCTTTTCCCATTCCGTCGGTTGCCTATTAGTTTTATGGATTGTTTCCTTTGCCGTGCAGAAGCTTTCAATCTTGATGAGGTCCCAATAGTTCATTTTTGCTCTTGATTCTTTGGTTTTGGGTGATGTGTCAAGTAGGAGTTGCTGCGGTGGAGGTCAAGGAGGTTGTTTTCTGCTTTCTCCTCTAGGGTTTTGAATTTATAGTTTACAGAATAACCCAATAAAAATAAAATGTATTTCTAAAAAAAAAAAAAAATCAGAGTTAATGCCCATTCTTCTCAAGCTATTCCAAAAATAGAAATCGAAGGAAACTTCCAGACTCATTTTATGAAGCCAGCACCACTTTGATTCCCAAGACAGACAGAGATCCAGCAAAAAAGGAGGACAATATCTTTCATGAATACTGATGCAAAAATCCTCAACAAGATATTTGCAAATCGAATTTTTTTTAATGTTTTTTATTTATTTCTGAGTGAGAGATAGCGTGAGCAGGGGAGCATCAGAGAGAGAGGGAGATACAGAATCTGAGGCAGACTCCAGGCTATGAGCTAGCAATCAGCACAGAGCCCTACGTAGGGCTCGAACCGACGAACTGCGAGATCATGACCTGAGCCAAAGTCGGACGCTTAACCGACTGAGCCACCCAGGCGCCCCTGTAAATCGAATTTAACAGCACATAAAAAAATTATCCATCATGATCAATTGGGATTCATTCCTGGGTTATAGGGGTGGTTCAATATTTGCAAGTCAATCAATGTGATAATTCATATTAACAACAAAAAAAGATAAAAACCATATAACACTGCCAATAGATGGAGAAAAAGCATTTGACAAAATCCCCTAATAAAGACTGTCGAGTAAGTCGGGATAGAAAGAACTTACTTAAACATCATAAGAACCATCTATGAGAAGCCCTAACATCATCCTCAACGGGGAAAAAATAAGAGCATTCCCCCAGAGATCAGGAGCATGACAGGGATGTCCCCTCTCACCACTGTTGTTTAACATAGTGCTGGAAGTCCTAGAATTAGACATCAGACAACAAAAGGAAATAAAAGGCATCAGAGTTGACAAAGAAGAAGTCCAACTTTCAGTTTTTGCAGATGACATGATACCCTACATAGAAAACTTGACAGACTCCACCAGAAGACTACTAGAACTGATCCATGAATTCAGCAAAGTTTCAGGATACAGAATCAACATACAGAAATTGGATACATTTTTATACACCAGCAACGAAGCAACAGAAAGAGAAATCAAGAAGCTGATCCCATTCATAATTTCACAAAAAACATAAAATACCTAGGAATAAACCTAACCAAATATATAAGAGATCTGTATGATGACAACTATGGAAAGCTTATGAAGGAAATTGAAGAAGACGCAAAGAAATGAAAAACATTCCATGCTCATGGATTGGAAGAATAAATATAGTTAAGATGTCATTACTACCCAAAGCAATCTACACATTCAATGCAATCCCAATCAAAATTGCACCAGCATATTTCTCAAAACTAGAACTAACTACCCTCAAATTTGTATAGAACCACAAAAGACTCCTAATAGCCAAAGTAATACTGTAGAAGAAAAAGCAAACAGGAGGCATCACCATCCCAGACTTTAGCCTCTACTACAAAGCTGTCATCATCAAGGCAGTATGGTATTGGCACAAAAACAGACACATAGACCAAAGGAATAGAATGGAGAACTTAGAATTGGACCCACAAATGTACGGCCAACTAATCTTTGACAAAGCGGGAAAGAGTATCCAATAGAAAAACGACAGTCTCTTTAACAGATGGTGCTGGGAGAACTGGACAGCAACATGCAGAAGAATGAAACTAGATCATTTTCTCACACCATACACAAAAATTAACTTAAAATTGATTAATGACCTGAATGTGAGATTGGAATCCATCAAAATCTTAGAGGAGAAAGCAGGAAACAACCTCCTTGACCTCAACCACAGCAATTTCTTACTTGACACATCCCCAAAGGCAAGGAAATCAAGAACAAAAATGGACTTTTGGCACATCATCAAGATTAAAAGCTTCTGCACGGCAAAGGAAACAATCCATAAAACTAATAGGCAACCGACAGAATGGGAAAAGACAGTGGCAAATGACATATCAGATAAAGGGCTACATCCAAAATCTATAAGGAACTCACCAAACTCCACACTGGGAAAACAAATAATCCAGTGAGAAAATGGGCAGAAGACAGGAACAGACACTTCTCCAAAGAGGACATCCAGATGGCCAAAGACACATGAAATGATGCTAAGCATCCCTCTTCATCAGGGAAATAGAAATCAAAACCACACTGAGATACCACGTCACACCAGCCAGAGTGGCTAAAATGAGCAAATCAGAGGACTCTAGATGCTGAGAATATGGAGAAATGGGCACCCTCCTACACTGTTGGTGGGAATGTAAACTGGTGCAGCCCCTCTGGAAAGCAGTGTGGTGGTTCCTCAAAAAATTAACAATAGAACTCCCCTATCACCCAGCAATAGCACTGCTAGGAATTTACCCAAGGGATACAGGAGTGCTGATGCATAGGGGCACATGTACCCCAGTGTTCATATCATCACTCTCCACAATAGCCAAAAGATGGAAAGAGCCTAAGTGTCCATGAATGGACGAATGGATCTAGAAGATGTGGTCATCCATACAATGGAATACTACATGGCACTGAGAAAGAATGAAATCTGGCCGTGTGGAGCAACATGGATGGACCTTGAGAGTGTTATGCTGAGTGAAATAAGTCAGGTAGAGAAGGACAGATACAATATGTTTGCATGTATAGGTGGATTAGGAGGTAATTAATGGAGGACCATGGGGGAGTAGAAGGGGAAAAATAGTTTGGGAGAGGTAGGGAGGCAAACCATGAGAGAGTCTTGAATGCTGAGAACAAACTGAGGGCTAAAGGGGGTGGGGGAGAGGGGAAGGGCAGTGATGGGCATGGAGGAGGGCACTAGTTGGGATGAGCACTGGGTGTTATATGGAAACCAACTTGACAATAAACTATTTAAAATAAATGTGGTAGGGCCTGGGTGGCTCAGTCGGTTAAGTGTCGACTTCGGCTCAGGTAATGATCTCACACCTCGTGGGTTCGAGCCCCGCGTTGGGCTCTGTGCTGACAGCTAGCTCAGAGCCTGAACCCTGTTTCGGATTCTGTTGCTCTCTCTCTTACCGTCCCCTGCTCATGTTGTCTCTCAGAAATAAATAAAAGCACTTTTTAAAAATGTGAAGGAGAAATAAAGACAAAAAAGTTAGAATTGAAATATGTAATAAATTAGATAAGAAACGGCCTGATGCAATGAATAGCATACTGCAAGAAGCAGAGGTACAAAGTATTGAAGGAAAAAAATTGGATCATAAGCTGAACAAAACAGAGACAGAAGAATTATGCAACATGAGAATAGACTTAGGGAAGTCAGTGACTCAGTCAAATGCTAATACATTCATATTATGGGAGTCCCATAAGAAGAAGAGAGAGAAAAGGGGGCAAAATATTTATTTCAGGAAATAATAGCAGAAAACTTTCCTAATCTGGGGAAGGAAAGACATGCAGATCCAGGAGGCACAGGCAACCCCCATCAAAATCAACAAATGCAGGCCAACACTAAGATATATGGTAATTAAACTTGCAAAATATAGTGATAAAAAAATCTTAGGAGAAGTTAAGATGATGTAGTAAGGGGACTCTGGGCTTGTCTCATACCTTGAACACAATTCGATCAACATCAAATTATTTTGTACACCTAGCAAATCAATCTGAGGATTAACAGAACAATCTGCATAATGTGATGGAAAGAACCCAGGTGGTATACAGTGAGGAAAAGTGAATTGGGGGAGAGAAGAGCCATGGTGCTGTGGAGGGGTGGGAGCCCCTTTCATAGAGAAGAGAAGGAGACTGGGAAAAGTTTATCAGTACATTAGATTTACACAAGAAAAACACTCCCCCTGAATGTAGCAAGAGGGAAAGAATTGAAAGCACATGCAGTTGATTGCACACACACAAAAAAAACCTGTTCCCCTAAACCATTGATGGGGAAACAGGAGAGGGTTACAATACCACGAGGTTTTATAAACAGCGAAGGGCAGAGTCTGAAATTTCAGAGTTCAGTGCCTGGCAGAGCTCTGGCAAGGAAGCAGGGTGGAGCCCTAAGAGCAAACAGCATGGTCTGAGGATCCTCTGGGTTTCACGGGGAAAAAGAAGTTCCCCTGTTTGGAGTCCACTTGGTAGAGGCAATATGCCCTCTCTGAGGGCAAAGTCCTGGTGAGCACCATAGAGCTGCCCCAATCACCAGTATAGGAACAAAGACACTGGCAAGGGCAGCAAACTCTCGTGCCAACTATGCATCATGATTTGCCATAAACTCTGAGGTGCTGCTGCTGTGTGGTCATGTGAATGTTTTCTGGGAGTAAACGGTCCCAGACACAGGGCAGTGAGAACCTCCCTTAGAGGAAAAGTGCAAGTCCAAGCTCTGGAGGTCTCTGAAGTGTTGGATTTAGAAAGACAGTCAAATCTGAAATGAAACACCGGAGAGAGGAGCCACCTGATGGGCAGAAAGTTCAGACACAGACGGGGGAAGGCGGGTAGTTGCTGGAAGTGTGTGACACAGGAAAGGTGATTGATCATGTGTTTGTGAGGGCCTAAATTTCCTGTGCTCCAGAGATTAGAGTGGAGTGAAGCCATTTTCACCATTAGCCCAATACTGATTGACCTCAATGAGCTACACAGTTACACCATGTATAGAACGAAGCCATTACACCAAGCCCCACGCCCCCCCAGGCACATATCCACTAAGACAACTTGGCCTGAGATTTAAAGCAGCAGGCCCACTCCCCAGAAGACCAGGACAAATCTCTTCCATGTACTTAGTTTACTGATCATAGAGTGCTCCAAAGTTTCAGCTCTGGGGGAATTTGATCTACCTTCATTAAGCTTCTGTTTGTTCATTTGTTTGGGTTTTTTTGTTTGTTTCTATTTTTGTTTTTGTTATTTTTTCTTCTTCCTTTTTTTCTTGACTACATAAAAAGGAAATTTTTTATTTAATTTTATAATTGTTTTTTAACTTTTTTCTTTTCTTTAATCAAGCTTCTCTTAAGCAGACTAAAACACAACTAGGATCTAGCTTCCTTATTTTTTTTAACCTTTAACTTTTTATTTCATTTGATTTTTTTTCTTCCTCCAAAATGACAAGATAGAATAATTCATCTCAAAAGAAAAAACAGGAAGAAATGATGGTCATGAATTTAATCAATAAAAATGTAAGTAAGATTTCTAAACTAGAGTTTAAAACAATCATAAGGATTCAAACTGGGTTTGAGAAAAACATAAAAGACACCATAGAATCCCTTTATGCAGAGATAAAAGAACTAAAATCTAGTCCAAAAGCAAAAATGCTATAACCAAGATGAAAAGGCTATAAAAATGAGGATGGTTGAGGCAGAGGAACAAATAAGTGACATAGAAGATAAAATTCTGGAAAATAATGAATTTGAAAAGAAGAGGGAAGCAAAGGTCATGGACGACAAAGGCAAACATAGGGAGCTCAATGACTTACTAAACCATAGAAACATTTGTATCAGATATCCTAGAAACTGAATAAAGGGAAAAAGGAGCAGAAAGTCTATGTGAGCAAATTATTGCTGAAAATTTCTCTAATCTGGGGAAGGACACAGACTCAAAATCCAAGAAGCACAGAGAACTCCCATTAAATTCATCAAAAGCTAGCCATTGCCAAGACATATCATAGTCAAATTCACAAGAGCCCTCAGGGCTCTATCCCAGCCATGCCCACTGACATTTAAATTTCCAGGCTTTTAACACCACTAGTTGTGAGAACTCAAAAAAATTATCCCCTCTCATTTTCCTAGCCACTACCTCTGGGGAAATGTTCTTGTGTGTTCCCTGTGTGCTCTACTCTCTCTCACCCTTCTCTGGGACCATGGCTCCCTCCCTTCCTCAGTACCCACAATCCTTTTCTCCCCTAAACCACATCCCCACACCCCTACTTTCTTCAATGTGGCTTCTCTCTCTTTAATTGTGGAGTTTGTTCTGTCAGTTTTCAGGTTGATTATGGTGGCTTTAGAATGATTTTATAGTTATTTAATTGTATTCATGGGATGAGATGAGGCTAGGGTCCTCCTATTTTGCCACCACCTTCTTTTCACATTTCCTTACTTTTATTTATTTTCTATGGCTTAAAAATATTCCAATGTGTGTGTGTTTATCACTTTTTCTTTTTTTCTTCCATTCATCAATGGACATTGGTTGTTTCCATACCCTGGCTCGTATGAATAATGCTGTAATGAATATTGAGTACAGATATCTCTTCAGGATAATGATTCTCTTTCCTTTGGATCTCCACAAGTGACGTTGGATCACAGGATAGTTCTATTATTAATTTGTTGAGGAATCTCCATACAGTTTCTTACAGTAGCTGCACCAATTTACATTCCCACCAAGAGTGTAGGATCATTCCCCTTTCTCTACATCCTCTCCAGAATATGTTATCTTTGCTTTCTTGATAATAGACATCCTAATAGATGTGCTATTATATCTCACTATGGTTTTGATGTGAATTTCCCTGATCATTAGTGATATTGTGTACTTTTTCTTGTATTTGGTCTTATATATCTTCTTTGGAAAATGTCTATTCATGTCCTTTGTCTACATTATAAGTGAGTTACTTGTTTTGTTGTTATTGAGTTCTATGACTTCCATGAATATTTTGGATATTAACCCCTTATTGGATATGTGGTTTGCAAATATTTTCTCCAAATCTATAGGTTGCCTTTTCATCTTGTTGTTGGGTTTCTTTCTTGAAGGAAACATGCATCTGTTTTTATGCAATACAATACAGCTTTGTAATGTAGTTTAAATTAGGAAGTATGATGCCTCCAACTTTGCTTTTCTTTCTCAAGATTGCTTTGGCCAATTGGGGTCTTTGTGTTTCTATACAAGTTTTAGAGTATTTGTTCTATTTGTGTGAAAGACACTATTACAATTTTGATAGTGATTGTATTGAATATGTAGATCATTTTGGACAATATAGACATTTTAACAATATGAATTCTTCCAATCCATGGGCATAGATATATTTACATTTATTTTTGTCTTCTTTAATTTATTTTATTAGTGTGCTATAGTTTTCAGTGTACAGACATTTCACATTCTTGGTTAAATTTATTCCTAAGTATTTTTTGATGTTATTAAAATGAGAATGTATTCTTACTTTGTCTTTATGATAGTTTGTTTTAAATTTACAGACATGGAACTAATTTTCACATATTGATTTTGCATCCTTAAACTTTACTAAGTTTATTAGTTCTACCTAGTGCTTTGGTGGCGTCTTTAAAATTATTTATATATAATATAATTTCATGTACAAATAAAAATAGTTTTATTTCTTCCTTTCTGATTTGGATGCCTTTTATTTCGTTTCCTTTTCTTTTTTAACAATGTAATTTATTTTTTTTAAATCTTTGTAAATTTATTTATTTTTGAAAGAGAACACAATCAGGGGAGGAGCAGAGAGAGAGGGAGACACATAATCCAAAGCAGGCTCTGGGTTCTGAGCTGTGCTCAAACCCATGAACCATGAGATCATGACGTGAGTTAAAGTTGGATGTTTAACTGACTGAGCTACCCAGGTGTCTCTTATTTCTTTTTCTTGCCAAACTGACTTGGCTAGAACTTCCACTATGAATAAAAGTGGTGAGAGTGGACATCCTTGCCTTTTTCTTGGCCTTAGAACAAAAGGTCTCAGCTTTTGAACAATGAATGTGATTTATTTATGGGCTTGTAATATGTGGAAAGTGGGGAGTGGGGTTTTTTATTGTTTATTGTGGGGAGTGGAGTTGTTTCTTTTAGTAACTAGAATGATGTTGTATATATTGTTCTTTGATGTGCTTATTGGAGATGTTCCCAAACCAGCATACTCCTTTTATCCATTACATATTTCACAGAATTCGTGTCATCATTTGGGTTGCTTCTTTCTGCTATTATAATTATGCCTACTTTTGTGCACACATTTGAGTACAAGGGATGGAACTTGAGGAGAAGAGTCTCAATTTAGAGTCTCTGTGGTTCTGAAGTGAAAGTATGTGGGCTTGGCATTGAACAGGCAATGTACACTGTGTCAGTGTACACTGACCTGGGTAGGAGGGCAGTTGCGACGTGGATTTGGAACTGACAGGACTAATGGCACAGTGTATGATGGGAGAAATGGCTGGTTTTGCTCCTGGTTTTGTGCTCATAAATTCCTTCAACTTTTGCTGGTTTCAGAAAATCTCTCTCTCCTTATATTCTGAATGATGGCCATGCTGGATAAAATATTCTTGGCTGTAGATTTTTTTCCTTTAAGTACTCTGAATGTATCATGCCGTCCCTTTCTGACCTATAAAGTTTCTGCTGAAAAATCAGCTGATAGCTTTATGGGGTTTCCCTTGTATGTAGCTGCTTTATTTTCTCCTGCTGCTTTAAAAATTCTCTCTATGTCTCTACTTTTTGCCATTTTAATTACTATGTGTCTTGGTGTGGACCTCCTTGGGTTGATTTTGTTAGGGAAATCTCTGTGCTTCTTGGATCTGGATTTATGTTTCCTTCTCCAAATTCAGGGAGTTGTTAGCTATTATTTCTTCAAATAAATTTTCTGCCCTCTCTTCTCTCTTTTCTCCTTCTAGGATCCCTATAATGTGACCGTTATATTTGATGATGTTGCTGAATTCCCTAGGTCTGTTCTAATTTTTCATAATTTTTTTCTCTCACCTGATCACCAGCTTGATTACTTTCCATTGCTCTGTCCTCCAGGTTGCTGATTCATTCTTTTGATTCCTCATCTCAACAATTTATTCATGTAATGTGTTTTTAATTTCATTTACTGTGGTGTTTACTTCTCATAGGTTCTTTTTTATCTTTTTGTGAAGGGTCTTACTGATGTTCTCCAATATTTTCTCAAGTTCAGTTACTACCTTTATGACCAGTACTTTAAATTCTCTATCAGACATATTACTTATCTACATTTCGTTTAGGTCTCTTGCTATGATTTTGTTCTGTTCTTTCATTTGGGATATATTCCTTTCTCTCTTCACTTTGTCTATCATATGTTAGTGAAGTCAGCTATGTCTTCTGCTTTTGAAAGTAATGGCCTTATGAAGAAGAGTTCTTGTACTGCCCTGCAATGCAATGTTTCCTTTTCACCAGAAAATGGCACTTAAGGGGTGTCTTCTATGTGTGTTGCCACATAACACACTGTTCATCCCAAGTCATCTCCTCCATGCCCATAGGCCCCTTCCACTCTCCCCCACCCCCATCATACCTCAGTTTGTTCTCAGCATTCAAGAGACTCTCATGGTTTGCCTCCTTCCCTCTCCCCAACTAGTTTTCTTCTAAAACTGCTGCACCAGTTTACATTCCAACCAACAGTGTAGGAGGGTGCCCGTTTCTCCACATCCTCACCAGCATCTAGAGTCCCCTGATTTGTTCATTTTCGCCACTGTAACCACCATGAGGTGGTATCTCAGTGTGGTTTTGATTTGTATTTCCCTGATGAGGGGGGAAGCTGATCATCATTTCATGTGTCTGTTGGCCATCTGGATGTTCTCTTTGGAGAAGTGTCTGTTCATATCTTCTGCCCATTTCATCACTGGATAATTAGTTTTTCAGGAGTAGAGTTTGGTGAGTTTGTTCTAGATTTTGGATACTAGCCCTTTATCTAATATGTCATTTGCAACTATCTTTTCCCATTCCTTCAGTTGCCTATTAGTTTTATGGATTGTTTCCTTCGCTGTGCAGAAGCTTTTTATCTTGATGGGGTCCCAGTAGTTCATGTTTTCTCTTGATTCCCTTGCCTTTGGGGATGTGTCAAGTAAAAAATTGCTCTGGTTGAGGTCAAGGAGGTTGTTCCCTGCTTTCTCCTCTAGGGTTTTGATGGTTTTCTATCTCACATTCAGGTCCTTTATCCATTTTGAGTTATTTTTGTGTATGGTGTGAGAAAATGATTTAGTTTCATTCTTCTGCATGTTGCTGTCCAGTTCTTCCAGCACCATCTGTTACAGAGACTGTCGTTTTTCCTATGGATACTCTTTCCCGCTTTGTCAAAGATTAGTTGGCCGTACATTTGTGGGTCCAATTCTGAGTTCTCTATTCTATTCCTTTGGTTTATGTGTCTGTTTTTGTGCCAATACCATACTGTCTTGATGATGACAGCTTTGTAGTAGAGGCTAAAGTCTGGGATGGTGATGTCTCCTGCTTTGATTTTCTTCTTCAATATTACTTTGGCTATTCGGGGTCTTTTGTGGTTCCAAACAAATTTTAGAATAGTTTGTTCTAGCTTTGAGAAGAATGCTGGTACAATTTTGATTGGGATTGCATTGAATGTGTAGATTGCTATGGGTAGTGATGATATTTTAACTATATTTATTCTTCCAATCCGTGAGCATGGAATGTTTTTCCATTTCTTTGTGTCTTCTTCAATTTCCTTCATAAGTTTTCTATAGTTTTCATCATATGGATCTCTTATATCCTTGGTTAGGTTTACTCCTAGGTATTTTATGGTTTTTTTGTGCAATTGTGAATGGGATAAGTTTCTTGATTTCTCTTTCTGTTGGTTCATTGTTGGTGTATAAAAATGTAACCGGTTTCTGTACATTGATTCTGTATCCTGAAACTTTGCTGAATTCATGGATCAGTTCTAGTAGGCTTCTGGTGGAGTCTGTCGGGTTTTCTATGTAGAGTATCATGTCGTCTGCGAAAAGTGAAAGTTTGACTTCTTCTTTGCCAATTCTGATGCCTTTTATTTCCTTTTGTTGCCTGATGGCTGATACTAGGACTTCCAGCACTATGCGAAACAACAATGGTGAGAGTGGACATCCCTGTCGTGTTCCTGATCTCAGGGGGAAAGTTCTCAGTTTTTCCCTGTTGAGGATGATGTTAGCTGAGGGGTCCTCATTGATGGCTTTTATGATGTTATATAAGTTCCTTCTATTCTGACTTTCTCGAGGGTCTTTATGAAGAAGGGATGCTGTCTTTTGTCAAATGCTTTTCTGCATCTATTGACAGGATCATACAGTTTTTATCTTGTCTTTTGTTAATGTGGAGTATCACATTGATTGATTTGTGAATATTGAACCAGCCCTATAATCCAAGAATGAATCCCACTTGATCATGGTGGATAATTCTTTTTATGTGCTGTTGCATTCGGTTTGTAAGTATCTTGCTGAGAATTTTTGCATCTGTATGCATCAAGGATATTGGCCTGTACTTCCTTTTTTTTTTTTTTTTTTTGGCTGAGTCTCTGTGTGGCTTAGGAATCAAAGTGATGATTGCTTCAGAGAATGAGTCTGGAAGTTTTTCTCTGATTTCTATTTTTGGATTAGCTTGAGAAGAATGGGTATTAACTCTGTTTTAAATGTCTGGTAGAATTCCCCAGGGAAGCCTTCTGATCCAGGGCTCTTACTTGTTGGGAGATTTTTGATAATGGGTCTGTTCAGATTTTTTTATCTTTTCCCGTGTGAATTTTGGTAGTGAGTGTGTGATTAGGAATTTGTCCATTTCTTCTAAGTGTTCCAGTTTGTTGGCATATAATTTTTCATAGTATTCCCAGATAATTGTTTGTATTTCTGAAGGGTAGGTTGTAATAAGCCCATTTTCTTTCATGATTTTGTGTATTTGAGAGCTCTCTCTCTTTTCTTTTTCATAAGCCTGGCTAGAGGTTTGTCCATTTCGTTTATTTTCAAAAAAAAACCTCTTGGTTTCATTGATCTGTTCAACTGTTTTTTGGTGTTCTATATTATTTATTTCTGTCCTGATCTTTATTATATTTCCACTTCAGCTGGGCTTGGTGTGCTCTTACCCTTGTGCTTCTAGTACCTTTAGGTGGCTGTTAGATTTTGTGTTTGTGCTTTTTGTAGTTTCTTGAAATGGGCCTGGAGTGCAATGACTTTTCCTCTTAGGACTGCCTTTGCTGCATTCCAAAGAGTTTTGAATGTTGTGTTTTCATTTTCATTTGTTTCCATATATTTTAAAATTTCTTCCCTAATTGCCTGATTGGCCCATTCATTCTTTAGTATGGTGTTCTTTAATCTCCATATATTTGGAGGTTTTCCAGACTTTTTCCTGGGATGGATTACAAGTTTCATAGCATTGTGATAATATGTGCATTGTATAAACTCCATTCATTTACATTGAGGGCTGCTTTATGACCCAGTATGTGATCTATCTTGGAGAATGTGCAATGTGCACTCGAGAAGAAAGTGAATTCCGTAGCATCAGGATGTAGAGTTCTAAATATATTGGTAGAATCATCTGGTCCAATGTATCTAGTTGATCTCTCCATTGCTGTAAGAGGAGTATTAAAGTCCCTTGCTCTTAGCACATTCTTATCAATAAGATGTTTCTGTTTGTGATTAATTGTTTTATGTATTTGAGTGCTCCTGAATTCAGTGATTAGAATTTTGTAATTGTTAGGTCTTCCTGATGGATAGATCGTGTAATTTTTATAGAATGCTCCACTTCATCCCTTGTTACTGCCTTTACTTTAAAGTCCAGTTTGTCTTATATAAGTATAGCTACTCCAGCTTTCTTTTGACTTCCAGTAGCATGATAGATAGTTCTCCATCCTCTTACTTTCAATCTGAAGGTTTCCTCAGGTTAAAATGAGTCTCTTATAGACAGCAAATAGATCGATCTTTTTTGTTTTTAATCCATTCTGCTACCCTATGTCTTTTGATTGGAGCATTTAGTCCATTTACATTCAATGTTATTATTGAAAAATATGGGTTTAGGGTCATTGTGTCCTTAATAGGATTCATGCTTGTAGTGATGTCTCTTGTAATTTGTGTTCCTTTCAATATTTCCCTCATAGAGTCCCCCTCAGGATTTCTGGTAGGGCTGGTTTAGTGGTGACAAGTTCTTTCAGTTTTTGTTTATTTGGGAATACTTTTATCTCACCTTCTCTTCTGAATGACAAGCTTGCTGTATAGAAGATTCTTGGCTGCATATTTTTTCTGTTCATCACATTGAAGATTTCCTGCCATTCTTTTCTGGCCTGCCAAGTTTCAGTAGAGAGGTCTGCAACCACCCTGATATGTCTCCCTTTGTATATTTGTTCCTAACTGCTTTCAGAAATCTCTCTTTGTCCTTATATATTGCCAGTTTCGCTATGATATGTCGTGCAGAAGAATTCAAGTAACGTCGGAGGGAAGTTCTCTGTGCATCTTGGATTTCAGTGTCTGATTCCTTCCCCAGATTGGGTAAGTTCTCAGCCATAATTTGTTCAAGTACCCCTTCAGCACTTTTCGCTCCTTATTCTTCTAGAATTTCTATGATACAGATATTGTCTGTTTGATTGCATCATTCAGTTCTTCATTTCTCCTTTCGTGCTTCTCGATGAATTGATCTCCCTTTTTCTCGGCTTCCTCTTTTTCTGTAATTGTGTCTTCTAATTCACCTTTTCTCTCTGCTTCTTCAATCTGTGCAGTGGCTGCCTCCATTTTATTATACACCTCATTTATAGAGTTTTTTAATTCATCATAACTATTTTTAAGGTCCATAATCTTTGTAGCAATAGCATCTCTGGTGTTTTCTATGCCTTTTTCAAGCCCAGTGATTAAATTTATGACTATTGTTCTAAATTCTTGTTCAGTTATGTTGCTTATATCTGTTTTGAGCAATTCTTTAGCTGTCATTTCTTCCTGGAATTTCTTTTGAGGAAAGTTCTTTTGTTTTGTCATTTTGGCTACTTTCTATCTCTTGGCTGTTTTAAAGGCTTGTTATGCACCTTGCGTCTGTGAGTACTGCCATATTAAAGGAGGCTCATATCTGTCCTGGGCCTGTCCATTCAGGAAGTGTTCTTCTAATGGTGTCCTTTGTTCACTCTGTTTGTGTCTTTGGTTATTTTATTTCCCTACTCATAGTGATATTTGGGACTCTCCACCATGTGTATTTTGCTTTGTTTCTTGAGGCAGCCCTGGAAAGGAAAACAAACAGACAAACAAACAGGGACCAAAAGCACACAAACACACAAACAAATCGAACAAATAAGCAAACAAAAAAAAGAGATATAAATAAAAACAAAAACAAAAGATAATGGACAGTCTAAAATCATAAACCAGAAATCCCAGCTACAAATAATGAGCAGGGTAGAAGCAGTGCTGATGGAGGAGGATATACAAAGAGAAATGACAGGGGTGGGGAGAAAGAGAAATTGAACATTGACCAGACAGAGAGACTATATGCTTACTTCAGAGAGACTAAAAGGAGAATATGGCAGTAGGTGAGGAGAAAAAAAAAACACGAAGATAATGTTAACCAGAAAATATATAGTTTGATTATTGCAGAGACAGAAAGGAAGGTAATAATGCAGGTGTAGAACAGCATCAAGAGAATGACTTAAATATGCCTGTTTAAGCAAACCTATAACCAGAATACCCAGTCCAGTGGAGGCGAGATGTTAGAATGAGAAAAGGAGAATATATCTGAATAGCAAAGATTGATCTAGAGTGAATCACGGCAATGCACCATTGCCGGTCTTAGGGGAGGGTCTGTTTGCTTCAATCTCACCTATCCAGGCTCCGGTAAAAAAAGCAGCTAACCTGCACATATGGGCGTGATTTGGTATAGGCAGGTCTCGCCTCTACTGTGGGTCCTGTAGGCAGTTCCCTGAGGCCCTGCCTTGCTGGTTGTGGGGAGAAAGATGGCGACCCCCCGTCCCTTCTTGAACCACAGGCTGCAAATCATTCTTTTGGGTCTGATCTTACTGTGTGGCGGGTGCAGCCAAGGTGAGCAGTGTTCTATGTCTCACACTTAGCCTCATTTCCAGATCTTACTCCGTGTGCATTAATGATACTGCTCAAAATGTAATCCTGCAAGCTGGGACACTTCCTAGCAAGGGATCAAGCAGGGGAGCAGTTCCTCCTGATTCTGACTGCATCCCTTGCATACCGTCTATCCTGGAGAGAATTTCTGGGACCATGGCACCCAGCCCAAAGAAAGCTCTGCAGTTAGAGATAGGATCTCTCTCTGAAAGCCCTGCAGTTAGAGATGGGATGATAGTATCCCTCTCCGTCCCGGGCCAGGTTTTTCTCTTCTCTAGTAACAGTTCTATCATTTCCCAGCCACTCTTTTTCTTCCCTTTGTCTCTCCGCAGAGGGGGCTCCCTCTCCGCTTCCATGTCCTGGACTGTTTTTATCTTCCCCAGTCGCAATCAGGCACCTATGAGGCTGTCTTCTTAGTGAACTCCATCTCTTTTCCTCCCAGACTCTGTGGTTCAGCGTCCTTTGGCTTCACCCTTCTTTGTTTGAGAGATGCAGGTAGAAAGTATGGAACTCCTTAATACTTTGCCATCTTGCCTCAGTACGCCTCTCTTTTGGGTTTTCAATGTAGAGTATCATCTCAGCTGTAAGAATGAAAGTTTGACTTCTTCTTTGCCAGTTTGGATTCCTATTTCTTTTTGTTGTCTGATTGCTGAGGCTATGACATCCAGTATTATGTTGAACAACAGTGATGAGAGTGGAGATCCCTGTCATGTTCCTGATCCTAGGAGGAAAGCTCTCAGTCTTTTCTCATTAAGGATGATATTAGCTGTGGGCCTTTCATATATGGATTTTATGATGTTAAGGTATGTTCCTTCTATCCCTACTTTCTAGAGGTTTTTATCAAGAAAAGATGCTGTATTTTGTCAAATGCTTTTTCTGCCTCTGTTGAAAAGTATCATATGGTTCTTATCCTTTCTTTTATTGATGTGGTATATCACATTGATTGAATTGTGAATATTTAACTAGCCCTGCAGCCCAGGAATGAATCCCACTTGATTGTGGTGAATAATTCTTTTGATGTACTGTTGAATTCGATTTATTAATATGTTGTTGAGAATTTTGCATCCAGGTTAATCAGGGATATTAGCCAGTAATTTCCCTTTTTTGTAGGGTCTTCATCTGGTTTTGGAATTAAGGTAATGCTAGCTTCATTGAATGAGTTTGGAAGCTTTCCTTCTGTTTCTATTTTTGAAACATTTTCAGAAGAATGGGTATTAACTCCTCTTTAATTGTCTGATAGAGTCAAATACAAATTAAAACCACAATAAGATAGCACATCACACCAGGTGCTGTGGCTAAAATTAACAACTCAGGCAACAAGGGATGTTGGTGAGGATGCAGAGAAAGAGGATCTCTTTTGCACTGTTGGTGGGAGTGCAAACTGGTGCAGCCACTCTGGAAAACAGTGTAGAGTTTGAGTTTTTAACTCAAAAAGTTAAAAATACAGCTACCTTGCGAACCAGCAATTGTACTACTAGGTATTTGGATAAATATTGGTATTGGGATACAGGGGTGCTGTTTCGAAGAGTCACATGCACCCTAATATTTATAGCAGTGCTATCAACAATAGCCAAAGTATGGAAAGAGCCAAATGTCCATCGACATATGAATGAATAAAGAAGATGTGGTATATATATACAATGGAGTATTACTCGGCAATCAAAAAGAATGAAATCTTGCCAATTGCAACTACATGGATGGAACTAGAGGATATTATGCTAAACAAAATTAGTCAGTCAGAGAAAGACAAATAGCATATGACTTCACTCATATGAGGTATTCAAGATACAAAGAAGATGAACATAAGGGAAGGGAAGCAAAAATAATATAAAAGCAGGGAGGGAGACAAAGCATAAGAGACTCATATATGGAAAACAAACTGAGGGTTGCTGGAAGGGTTTTGGGTGGGGGAATGAGCTAAATGGGTAAGGGTCATTAAGGAAGACATTTGTTGAGATGAGGACTGGGTGTTATATATAAGGGGTGAATCACTGGAATCTACTCCTGAAATCATTGTTGCACTATATGCTACTTAACTTGGATGTAAATTAATAGAGAGACAGAGAGAGAGAGAGAAAGAAAGAAAGAAAGAAAGAAAGAAAGAAAGAAAGAAAGAAGAAAGATCTGGTAGAATTCACCTGGGAAGCCATCTGGCCCAGGACTCTCATTCATTGGGAGATTTTTGATGACTGATTCAATTTCTTTGAATTATGGGTTTGTTCAAATTTTCTATTTCTTCCCATTTGAATTTTGGTAGTGTGTGGAGTTTACGAATTTGTTTCTTCCAGATTGTCCAGTTTGTTGGCATATAATTTTTCATAGTATTCTCTAATGTTTGCATTTCTGTGGTGTTGTTTGTGATCTCTCCTCTTTCCTTTGTGATTTTATTGATTTGAATCCTCATCTTTTTTTTATAAGTCTAGCTAGGGATTTATCAATTTTCTTTATTCTTTCAAAAAATTAGCTCTTAGATTTATTGATCTTTTATACAGTTTTTTTTATCCTATATATTTTATTTCTGCTCTAATCTTCTTCAGGCTTTGGATTTTATTTGCTGTTGCTTTTCTAGCTCCTTTAGGTGTAAGATCATAAGATTAAGTTATGTATTAGGACCTTTCTTGCTTCTTGAGATAGGCCTGAATTGCAATGTATTTTCCTCTTAGGACTGCCTTTGCTGTATTCCAAAAGGTTTGGATTGTCATGTTTTCAATTTTCATTTGCTTCCCATGTATTTTTTAATGCTTTCTTTAATTTCCTCGTTCTTTAGTAGGATGTTCTTTAACCTCCATATATTTATGGATTTCCATTTTTTTCTTGTGGTTGATTTCAAGTTTCATAACCTTGTGATCTGAAAATATATATGGTATAATCTGTATCTTTTTGTGCTTGTTGAGGGCTGTTTTTTGACCCAGTATGTGATCTATTTTGGGGAATGTTCCATGTGCATTCCAGGAGAATGTGTATTCTGCTGCTTTAGGATGAAAACTTCTGAAAATATCTCTTAAGTCCACATGGTACAATATGTCATTCAGAACTATTGTTTCCTTACTGATTTTCTGCCTAGATGATCTGTTCTTTGCTGTAAGTGGAATATAAAAGTCACATACAATTCTGGTATTATTATCAATACATTTGTTTATGTTTGTGATTAAGTGATTTATATGTTTGGGCTCTTTAGATTGGGGGCATAAACATTTATAATTGTTAGATTTCTTGATGGATAGACCCCCCTTAATTATGATGTAATGCCTTTCTTCATTTCTTGTTACAATCTTTGTTTTATTTTTTTTATTACTTTTAAAAGTTTATTTATTTATTTTGAGAGAGAGCATAAGTGGTGGAGGGGAAGAGAGAGAATCCCAAGCAGAGAATCACCATCAGCAGCATGAGCCCAATGCAGAGCTCAAACTCAAAAACTACAAGATCATGACCTGAGCTGAAATCAAGAGTCAGATGCTTAACCAACTGAGCCACTCAGGTACCCCTACACTCTTAAAATCTAGTTTGTTCGGTATGATAACTCTGTCTTTCTTTTTCACATCCATTAGCATGATAGATGGTTCTCTATCTCCTCACTTTCAATCTGCAGCTGCCCTCATGTCTAAAATGAGTTTCTTGTAGGCAGTGTATAGATGAATCTTGTTTTTGTTTTTGGTTTTTTTAATTTATTTCTAGGAGAGAGAGAGAGACAGCGTGAACAGGGGAGGGTCAGAGAGAGAGGGAGACACAGACTCCGAAATAGGCTCCAGGCTTTGAGCTGGCAGTCAGCACAGAGCCCGACGCAGGGCTCGAACCCACGAACCGCGAGATCATGACCGAAGCGAAAGTCGGCGGCTTAACCAACTAAGCCACCCAGGCGCCCCAGATGAATCTTGTTTTTTATCCATTTTGATAACCTATGTCTTTAATTGGGGCAGTTAGTCCATTTGCATTCAGAGTGATTATTGAAAGAAATGAATTTAGTGCCATTGTGTTATTTGTAGGTTTTGTGTTTGTGGTGATGTCTCTGGTCCCTTGTAGTCCTTGCTGCTTTCAACTCACAGAGTCCACCTCAGGATCTCTTGTAGGACTAGTTTAGTAGTCATGAAGTCCGTTAGTGTATTTGTTTTTTAATTTATTTAGTCTGGGAAAACCTTAACCTCTCCTTCTAATGACAGCTTTGCTGGACAAAAGATTCTTAGCTTTATATTCTTCCTATTCAGCACATTGACTATTTCCTGCCACTCTCTTCTGAATTGCCAAGTTTCAGTGGACAGGTCTGCTACTACCCTTATGTGTCTACCCTTGTAGGGTAAAGACCATTTATTCCTAGCTGCTTTCAGAATTCTCTCTTTATTTTTGTATTTTGCCAGTTTCACTATGATATGTCACGATGTTGACCTGTTTTTGATGATTTTGAAGGGAGTGCTAAGTGCCTTTTGAACTCAGATACCTGTTTCTTTCCCCAGATTAAGGAAGTTCTCAGCTAAAGTTCTTCTGCCTCTTTCTCTCACTTTTCTTTTTCTTGAACTATGATATAGATATTATTTCATTTCATGGAATCATTTAGCTTCCCAATTCTCCCCTCCTGATCTCATCAGGACTGAACAGTAAATTTGAAAAACAAATAGCCATGTTAGCTAGGTTTACATGCCCTTGGTTTAGGTGAATTTCCTCTATAATCTGCAACTTCTCTGTTAGCATCTCTAATTCCCCTCTGCCACTCAGGTTCCTAATTATCATAAAGCCTCATGGAAATAAAAAGAGGTTTATTTTTAGGAAAATATTGATTGGATTATTTATCTATCTATTTACCTATGGGTTTATAATACATGGTTCCATAGGATTTGCCTATATAATGAAGAAGAAATTGAACCGATGTTCTTGTTGACCATATGATGTATATGTCAATCTATTATTAAAACAACTTTTTATTTTAAAAAGTTTTAACAACTATTACTCTTTTAAATCATTTGCTATACCAAAGTTTAATTTTTACTAAATTGTCACTTGGACTTTTATGACTATAGTATTATAGTGTAATAATACTGGCAAGGTGACAGAAAAAAGTGCAATATATGTGATAAGGTGAGCTTTGTTTGTTCTTATAAAAATAATATTTAATTAAGATATTTCACATTTACCATACTTGTCTAAAAATTTGCATTGAAAGAATATTATAAAGATGCTAACTGACTTGGTGTGCAACTTGGAGGGCCTTAAGACACTACTTAGAAAAACAAATGGATTATTACTACAAAAAAATATTTTTATGTTTTGAATATTGATCTGATTATCAAAGAAAAGTAATGAATTGGAATAATACAAATAAAGAGTTTTAATAAGCTATCATTTTTACTATCATTACAAGAAAAATATTTTTCTCATCATATTAATAGTTAGCAAACTTAAGTTTAACATAATGAAAGAAACTTCTACCTCTAAAAAATGATTCCAGTAACACAAATATTAAAATAAGAAAATTCAGAAGAATAAAATTAGGAAAATCTACATCTAGAAATTTAAAAGTACATAAAACTGAAGATTATAAAAATTTATAAAATTATTGGGGCGCCTGGGTGGCTTAGTCGGTTAAACGTCCGACTTTCGCTTAGGTCATGATCTCATGGTTCGTGGGTTCGAGCCCCGCATCGGGCTCTGTGCTGACTGCCAGCTCAGAGCCTGGAGCCTGTTTCAGTCTGTGACTCCCTCTCTCTCTGACCCTCCCCTGCTCACGCTGTCTCTCTCTCTCTCCTAGAAATAAATAAAACATTAAAAAAATTTTTTTTAAATTTATAAAATTATGGAAAATATCATAACTGATGGCAATTCATGTGAGTAGTGTTATTGTTGCGGACGAAATGACACATAGGACAAGACACACACAAAAGACAGACACAGACACAACTCTGGCCGGAGGAACAATTCTACGCAAGTCCCTCTTGCGGTTTATTTTATACCCCGGTAACTGGATACAAACTGAAACCTACAAGATGCATTCCTTTACCAATTAAGGGCAAGTAGCCAACCACATTTCAAGGACAGGGAGCAAAGGGAGGAAGTGACCACAACATGTTTACTAAGAGGCCTGCTCACAATTCCAGCCTCCTCCTTATTTCTAAGGCGGGCATGTTCCCTCGTTTGCGAGAAGACCATTAAACTTGGATATTGTGTGCAGGCCTCCTGGCAGAGCACCCCGTTTGGAGGCATGCTTTTCCCAGGCAGGGAGCCCCGTGTGCAGGCACATCCCCGCGTCCCTAACCACGCTTTCTTGTGGTCACTGTCGGGCTCCCACAGTTATTTTAAACAATATTTAACATTTTAAAAAATCTAGTCATTATAAAAGCTTAACCCAAGTTTGAGAAAAATATTTCATCAACTATCTCTATTATGTAAGTCCAGTTTATCATACTGAACTGGTGAATCTGAGTATGTAATCTTCACATGATTGAGGAACACTGGAGCAAGCACAGATAAACCTTGGTTCTCAAATCTAATCTAGCTCTTAAATAAAAGAAACACAAGTCAGTAAATCCGCAATTTATTTTAACTCATTGTTTCTTACATACTAAAAAACTTACTCTTTGTGTCTATAGTCCTCTAAGATTGAGAAAAGCATGCAATCATGTGTTCACCATCGCATGACTCAGGACAGAACACAATAGGAAATTGGCTCAGGATTTATTAGTGAAATGGCTTAAGCAACTTCACAATAAAAACCATTCAAAGAGCACTGAGACACAAGATTGCAAATGTCTGCCTTCAAGGACTGTGAACATTGACTGTGCCATTACTTAGATTTGGTATCTAATTCACTACTAAAGTGCCAGGTGAAGCAAAATGGGGAAATGGAAACTCAGATGTTTAAATTGGATAGAAGTTGGAATGCCACCCATATTATTTTTGGACAAGAAGACAGCCAGTGAAAACTTAATTGCCACACTCTGAAAAATAGTGCCATGTAGTGTTAAAATTAGCCCTTTTTTGGGAGATATGTTTGAGGTTGAGGCTGAGTTCAACAAATCATGGGCTGTTGCATAATACAGACAGGACTCCTGCTAAGGCTAAAGTCATCTCCCTCCTTCACTAAGATCCAAAACTCCCCGATATAATCTTTAGCAACACTTCATGATGGGTTAGAAAACAAAATTTTGTTTGGTTTAAATCTTCTAAGTGCAGGCAATTGGATTGTTTCCAAAATTTGATGGATGTAAAGCAAGAGTAGTTATAATTTAATTTGCCTTGTTAACTTTGGACTCCTTAAAATCAAGCCTATTAAGAGACATCTTTGAATTAATACAACTTCTAAGTCTAAAGTGTCTAAAACCATTCCAGGGAGACATGGCTCAGGCTGCCCCTGACAAAAGTGCATCACACTGCCATCCAGGAATTAGGAACTGCCGTAGCTGAGACTCAAATAAGGAGGGCAAGACACATTTTGTACCTGAATTTCTTACTTTAATACAAGAAAGCTAGATATTCTATTGAGTTTAATTATTTTTCATTTTAACATATTCAGACTATAACTAATAGGAGCATACATTTTAGACTTTAATTCTCTCTAGAATTTGATAACAGGTGGGGCAAGTACTCTACTAAGTTGAGCTGTCCTTGCAAGACCGTATTTTATATTTTGACCATTTCAAACTCTCTAAATTCACCACTGCCACCAATCTTCATTGTATCCACTTCAAATTTACAAAAGAGTGATATAATGATTGGCCAGGCTTCTATCTGAAAGATATAACCAATTATAAGCACTTGTGATTACCTTCTTGGGCTATGTGATTGGGCAGTGAACAGACTGGACCTGTCCCACCTTAGTGAGGGTAACTGGGCCTGCTGGACTGGAGGAGGAAGTCAGACAAAGGGAAATTTGAATTGAACTTCTCTGTTAGACATCTCTGGCAGGATCCAAACTTCTGGAACAAAATCACCTGGAAAGATTTTGTCCAATGTGAGTCTGTACTGGACAGAGACAAAGTATGACCCCTACAGGATTAAGCAAGAACAGAGCAAGAATCCAGAAGGCTCCCCACAAACTATATTAATTGTACTCCTTTAATTCTGTTACAATCCTAATAATGTTAGCAGATCCTTTGTGACCTTAGCAGACTAGAAAAATATTCGTTAAAAATTATCTCTTGGGGTGCCTGGGTGGCTCAGTCTGTTAAGCTTCAACTCTTAATTTTGGTTCCAGTCATGATCTCACAGTTTGTGAGTTTGAGCCCCATGTTGGGCTCTGTGCTGACAGTGTGGAACCTGCTTGGGATTCTCTCTCTCCACTCTTCTTCCACTCTCTCTTACTCTATCAAATATAAACTTAAAAAATAATTATCTCTCAAAATAAGCATTTGTATTTAACCACTTTATTCCATATCATATAGGATGTTTCAAATACACTTTCATATATATGGAGTTTCTTTAAAAACCTGACGATAGGGAAGGGGGCAAGATGGCGGAGAAGTAAGGAGCTCCGTACTTGCACTCACGCCCATACATCACACAGAAAAGATCTGAAGCCATTGGAAACCTTACAAAACCTGAGAGATTGGGAGAAAAAGGATGCAGAATCCACTGAGAGAGCCTTCTAACGTGAGTGCGAACCTGTGAAGATAAAATCGGGCCGGGATCGGAGACTCCAGGGTGGGAGTCGATCCCCCTCTACCCTCTACGGGGAGTGAGAGGGGAAAAGGAGAGAGTCCGAAACAGAAAAACCTCCACTCGGAGAGGGGAAAACCTCCGCTCGGTGCATAGAAAGACCGTACTTGCCAAATACCTGCACGCCAGGTCCCCTCACGCCAACTGGTCCTGGGGGGAGCTGAGCACACAAACTGCTTCTTTGTGCTGGTTCCTGGAGGCAGGACTTCAGAGTGGTGGCGCGCCTGCCGCCATTGTAGCTTCCGGGCGGCTGGGGACCCTGAAAGAGCCACGCGGACACTGGGCGTCCGTGCTCCTGGCTGGCTGGAACTCCAGAGGGAAGGCAGAGAACTAAAAACTGGGATATTAGCCTGTGAGTTCGTGTTTCGGGTGACGAGCCATAGAGGGACCCGGTTTTCCTCACTCCAGCAGACTCGGGCTCAGAGCACCCGGCAGGCAAGCCCCCACCCATGCTCGCCAGCCTGACCCAGAGAAGGAAGCAGCGATTCTACTCCGTCCCCAGAGCTAGGCAGGGCGCCTGGAATTGCCCCGAGGGGGTTGCCTGGGAAGCTGTGTCTAAGGCAACTTCAGCGGGGCGCGCGGACTGGGATCTGGATTGGAACTGCCCTGGGTTGAAGAGTGCAACCAACTTCGGCTGCGCCCCTGGTATGGGGAGTTTACACGCCCAAAAGAGTGAGGTGCAGCTCTTGGTTCAAGAAGGGACTGGAGCACCGTCACTCTCCTCCCCACAACCGCCAAGGCAGAGCTCCCGCCTGAGGCATTGGATCACGACACACCCATCCCTGCTTGAGAGCTGCCCTCCTCCCTTTTTTTTTTCTTTTTTTTCTCCTTTTTTTGTTTTTTCTTTTTTTTTCTTTTTTTTCTTTTTCCTTTTTTTTTTCTCTTTGTTTTTTTCTTCTTCTTTCTCTTTTCTCTCTTTTTTCCCTAGTACACTGACCTGACTAACTCTGGTCGCCAGCTTGCTTAAACAATCACAACGAGTCCATTCTGTAAATGTAAATTCTACACCTACCGACATTTTCAGCTCTTTCTCTCAGGAGTGATTAGACTATATAGTTTCTCTGGATAATTCCAGCATCCTTCTCTCACCTATCCAACCATATTCTACCCTTTAGCTCTTTGGAAAAAGCTTCTTATCCCTTCTGCCTGTTCATTTGATTTCCAATTCTGCCTCATCCTGCCCTGCCTTCTCTCTCTTTCTCTATGCTCTTCAACCAGCACTGCATATACACGGCTATTTAACTGTAGCTGGGAAATCCAGGTATATGCTTTAAACCGTTCTTTGTCCATCGGTTATCTTCTTTTTTCCTTTTCTTTTCCCCTTTTTTGACCCTTTTATGTACTTTATACTCCATATTACTCGCCCTCCCTGCTCTATCTTTTCTCTTAACTTTTTCGTTTTCGTTCTCGCTTTGCATGTTAGTTGAATTAGCCTGTGTGTTTGTGTGCTCCTGCTCCCTGTGTGTTTGTCTGTCTGTTTTCTTTTCCAGGGCTACCTCAAGAAACAAGCTAGAATACACAAGGTGGAGAGTCCCAACTATCACTACGAATAGGAAAATAAAATAACCAAGGTCCCAACAAGAGAGACCAAGGGATACTATTCAAAAAACACTCTCTGAAAGGATAGGCCCTGGACAGTCAAAGAGTCTTCTTTGATATAGCAGCGCTCATAGGTACAGAGAGCATAACAGGTCTTTAAAACCAACAAGAGCCAGAAAGCAAACTAAAATGAC
Organism: Hyaena hyaena; assembly: GCF_003009895.1. Lineage (NCBI taxonomy): Eukaryota > Metazoa > Chordata > Mammalia > Carnivora > Hyaenidae > Hyaena > Hyaena hyaena. The sequence continues at coordinate 232,088 of NW_024082147.1, read as the reverse complement.
GAAACGAAAGACCTCTCCTCCAAAGAAACTCCAAGAAGAACTGACAGCTAATGAACTGCTCAAAACAGATATCAGCAGCATAACTGAACAAGATTTTAGAATAATAATGGTAAAATTAATAGCTGGGCTTGAAGAAAACATAGCAGACATCAAAGAAACTATGGCTACGGACAGAATGGAAAATAAAAATAGGCATGAAGAATTAAAAAATGTGATAAATGAGATACATAATAAATTAGAGGCCTCCAATGCATGGATTGAAGAGGCAGAAAGGAGAATAAGTGACTTAGAAGACACCATTATAGAAAAACAAGAAGCTGACAAAAAAAAGAGACAAACTGATCCAGGAACAGGAAAGAAGAATTCGAGAGGTCAGCGATACGGTCAAACGCTACAATATCCATATCATAGGAATCCCAGAAGACGAAGAGAGAGGAAAAGGTGCTGAAGGAGTCCTGGAACAAATTATAGCAGAGAACTTCCCCGACCTGGGGAAGGAAGTAAATGTGGAAATACAAGAGGCTCAGAGGACTCCCCTCAGACGTAACTTGAATCGATCTTCTACATGGCATATCATAGTCAAAATGGCAAAATATAAGGACAAAGACAGAATTTTGTTGTTTTTTTTTTGTTTGTTTTTTTAATGTTTTTTTTTTATTATTTATTTCTAGGAGAGAGAGAGAGAGAGAAACAGCGTAGGCAGGGGAGGGTCAGAGAGAGAGGGAGTCACAGACTGAAAAAGGCTCCAGGCTCTGAGCTGGCAGTCAGCACAGAGCCCGACGCGGGGCTCGAACCCACGAACCGCGAGATCATGACCTAAGCGAAAGTCGGACACTTAACCGACTAA